>NC_056593.1:14381001-14458075 GCF_018340385.1 Cyprinus carpio | reverse complement strand
CCTTTGGACTGAGCCTCCAACACAATACTCAGTATAAACAATATATACTCAACATAATTGTAGTAACAATAATAATGCTCAAAAAATATAAGTAATTTTTATATGTTTTATCATCACGGTAGTAAAATGCACAGATTCGTTCCACACAAGTCGATTGGAATACGCAGAGTTTCATGACCATTCGGACACAATTTTCACTGCATTTCACCAAAGACATCACTGAAAGTAACAACTAACTTTGCAGTTCATGTATGGGCCAGGTGTTGAATTGTACGGATTTGGCTGATTCAATTTCGTTCAATGAACTCATACCTCTTCAGCTGGTGGTTTTTTCGAAGATCCTTTGACCAGAAAACCGTCTCATACCGAGTAATGTGCTCATGATCGGACCAACACACCACTGGCATAAACAGCAATACAAATGTGAATACTAATTACCCAAGTTAAACATTCTTACAATATGTATTATCGTGTTAACCCATAATGGTAACCGATTTGAAAACACACGTTGTCTAAGATAAGTAACGTCATAAATGTAGTATCACACATTCAGGGTTTTGTGCGTACGTTTACAATGTCCCCTACCCCATGCACGCACAGCCAAATGCGCGACCCTGTGGTAAACATGGAGTGTTCGTTTACCGACACTGAGTCGAGTTTTGAAGAACAGGCAGAATATACATTGAATGCGTATCTAGAGTGTTCCATGTGAACGTAGAAGCACCAGGGGCAGTGTTTTAGTACTGAAGCAGGCGGCACTGGAAATGCTGCGTTACAGGGTCTCCAGGATCTGAGTACTTTGTGGTATGATTCACAGACTTCCAGGAAACTTCTATTCTCGCACCGAAGACTAGCTTTGTTCGCATTCACATGTTGGGACAGGGTGTTTATGCCGAATCTGATGAAGAGAAGGTAGAAAACCGTGCCATACTCAAGCATGAGGTTTCACCACTGAGCGAGAGTAGGGGTGTCTCTCCGCTTGACCCTCCTGTGGTTATGGGGTATGAAATATGAAAAAATAAAATGCTTCACTATGCACAGCTGCAAAAAGCTGTTACGAATTAACGCGTGGACACTTTTACCTGTAGTGATTTTGGTACAATGCTGTGAAAGACATTCATGTCCCCACCACAGACAGAGCACAGCCGGTGAATGCTGAATCAATGCAAGGCTTCAGAATATTGATAAGGTGATATCAAATTGCGTGCGCAGAAAATGACACCTGCATTAGATCTTGCTGGGTTCGAAATGGCTTTAATTCATTAGCAATCATTTCAGGACTCTACTGGAATCCATTTAACTCAAATATAAATGAGATATTTACAAGTCTTGATGTATAATATATCTTACCATCAGAAGAGCAAAGTTGTGCATTTTTTAGTTTTTTTAACAACATGCAGAACTACATGTCCCGATGGGACTCGCTTGTTTTGTTAGTGGCAACCGTCAGTGATCCAGTCCTGTGGACTTATGTCAGTAACCTCCAAACACGCAGGCAAAAGACGTTGTTCTCGATTGCGGGATCATTTGTTCGCGAAGTGCGGACCTCGAAAGTTGTAGAATCAAATGTATTAATTTATAATATACGCATTACTTGTACAGACCCGCGATGTCAATGGTATTTGCTTAGATGTTAGGGAACATGCACAGTATTTGCGTATTTATACACTCTATAGGGGGTCATGGAATGCAGTTTTTCAGATTTTTATATTATTGTTTATCATGGTTAATTTATAAACTAAGTTTTGCTTCACTTAAAAAAAGGTTCAATATTTGTAAAAATTAACATTTTCCATCCTCACAGAAAAAAAAAAAAGAAACAAAAAATATTAAAATGTGAAGATGTGAAAGAGGTGTTACCTCTTCCAGAAACGAAACAAATGCCCACTGCTGTGATTGAAAGTTAACTGAGGGGTCCTCACGTGGCCCGTAATGTCTGTGTTGCCTGGAGATATAATAGGGCACCACCGGAACAAATTATCAACTTTTGTTGTCTTCCAGAATTATTTTTTTGACAGTCGTGCCAAGGCCTATGGGTTGCGCTGAAGGTGATGGTCATTCATCCAGCTAGAAAGTGTCACTCAGACAGGCTGCAATGCGAGCAGCTACCACCGGATCATCTGGTTGGAATGAGAAGTAGAGTTGAGTGTCATCAGCATAGCAGTGATAGGAAAAGCCATGAATGACAGATCCTAATGACGTCATGTAGATGGAGAAGAGAAGTGGTCCAAGTACTGAGCCTTGAAGAACCCCAGTAGCAAGAAGTTGTGAGTTAGAAACTTCACCTCTCCAAGACACCCTGAAGGACCTATCTGAGAGGTAGGACTTAAACCACAGGAGTGCGGTTCCAGAGATGCCCATCTTTCTGAGAGTGGACAGTAGAATCTGGTGATTAACTGTGTCAAAAGCAGCAGACAGATCCAGCAAGATGAGTACTGAGGATTTGGAAGCTGCTCTTGCCAGTCGCAGGGCTTCAGTAACCGAGAGCAGAGCAGTCTCAGTTGAGTGGCCGCTTTTGAAGCCAGATTGGTTGCTGTCCAGGAGGTTGTTCTGTACAAGAAACATAGAGAGTGGTTTGAAAACAACTTGCTCAAGTGTCTTTGCAATGAATGGAAGAAGGGATACCGGTCTGTAGTTTTCTGGTTTCTGACACCCGAGGACACACTCGATCTATGCATTATGTGTCTTGGTGAGGAGCACATGTGTTCTGTGCTTGAGGGCTCTGTATACGCTCGTGGTGAGAATTTCCAATTATAAAGCTCTGTTCACGTTTGTCCCTCTCCTTGAGGGATGAGGTGTCACAGTGTCTGGGTTGTGTATCCCTGGGTGTCCGCTAGAGGTCTCACTTCCCCATATCATCACCCCACCTTAGGAACTACATTTCCCACTAGCCCTTGCCTGTATTCATCACTGTTCATTGTATTCAGCTGTCCCCACTTACATTGTTTGCACCTGTCTATAAATACCCTGGTTGTTCTGTCTTTGTTACGGAGTCCTTGTTTAATGTCACCCTGGTTTTTCGTGTTTCCTTGCCGATGTTTATGTTTCTTGTTTTTGGACTGCTTACCTGGATTGTGACCTTTGCCTGGCTGATTATGATATTTGGATTATCCCAATAAAACACTGCAATTGGATCTACCTGTTTGTGTGCGTGTCATGACAGAAGGACTCCGTCATGCCTAAATTCCAGCGGTGTGGGATTTCGAATCGGTTCCCCAGCCACCATGGAGGAACGGAGGGGGAGATTCCTGAACTTAACCACCCTTCGTCAAAGGGGGAGTGAGGTGGGTGGCCTGGTGCAATTGTTTTGGACCATGGCAGTCGGGTTAGGTTATAATGATGCAGCCCTGAAAGACTTGTTTAACGATTGCCTGGATGACCCTTTGCCTCAATGGGAGATGAGGGGGCTGGAGATCCCGGACTTTTGGGGGTTTACCAATTACCTGCACCATCGTGCTCGGTGGGATACATCGACCACACCTGAGTCTCCAGACAAGATGGCCGCCAGCCCAGCGCCACAGCACAAGATGGCCGCCAGCCCAGCGCCACAGCACAAGATGGCCGAATCCACACCTGCGTCGCCAAGAGGGCTGAGGAGGAGGAGACGGGCGTCTACCGTTCCTCAAGGCCCAGAGGACGTTCCATCTCCACAGGCCGTCCAGAGTGCCTTCACGTCTCCGCAGGCCTTCCAGAATGCCTTCCGTCTCCTTCAGGCCTCCGGAATGGTGCGTTCGCTCTGGTTGCTCAAATGGCGGGTTCCTCCTGGCCGTCGGCACAACCGGAACTGGCCGGATCCTCCGTGGCCAGCTGAAACTGCCTGGTCCCTCGTGGTCCCCTGAACTTTCGGGTCCACCCTGGGACCCCTGAACTAACTGATCCACCTTGGCTGCCAGTGGAGCCATCACTGCCTGTCCCTGTTCCCCTACACGGGCCTGGCCCCTCCATCCCCTCCCCTGTTCTACCTCCACAGTCCACCTCCCTATGGTCTTCTTGTTTTGGGTTTTTTGTTTGGTTTTCCGAGGAGCCTCCTGGAAGCTGGTCTCCTTAGAGGGGGGGTAATGTCAAGTGTCTCTGGGTGTGTATCCCTGGGTGTCCGCTAGAGGTCTCACTTCCATATCATCACACCACATATAGGAATGATTCCCCACTAGCCTTGTCTGTTATCATCACTGTTCATTGTATTCAGCTGCCCCACTTACATTGTTTGCACCTCTCTGTTATAAATACCCTGGTTGTTCGGTCTTTGTACGGAGTCCTTGTTTAATGTCACCCTGTTTTTTCGTGTTCTGCGATGTAGTTTCTTGTTTTTGGGGGACTGCTTACCTAGGATTGTGACTTTGCCTGGCTGAATCATGAGGATTTGGATTATCCCAATAAAACACTGCAATTGGATCTACCTGGGTGTGTGTGTCGTGGACATGAGGGACAAGCAATTCTGCCTCTAGTGGTTTGGGGGGTGCTGTACTATTGCCTTAGGCCATAGCGAAAAGGCTCAGATTGATGGGATCTATTCTCTGGTTGAGCTTGCAGAAAAGTTTGAGGACAAGGGTATGGACCTCGCAAGCCTTAGATGTGCTTTCGAGGATTTGCCGCGATGCATCTTTCTCTTGGGTTATTGGATCCCACCGATAGTGCTATATTTGGTTCATCTCAGTGAGAAGTCAATGCCAATAGCGTGTGCGTTGACGATGTTGTTGATGATAGGAACTGCGCTGAACCACAGGTTGACTTGGCTCTTAGCACCACTACGGTTGAGGGTGCGTTCAGAGGGGCATGATGTAAATATATCTTACCATCAGAATAGCAAAGTTTGCTTAGTTTTTAACAGCTAGTAAAAATATTATTCACCTTGGCTGCATCTTTTTCAGCATGCAGATTATGCTAATGTTGAGGGTGCGGCTAAGCATGGATACGCAAAGATGCCCCCTTTGGAGAAGACGCTCACGAGCGTTCTCTCCCAGAGTTAGTTGTCTTCGTTTTAAAGCACTCCTGGCCTGCCATCCAGACCCCTTCAGGGCACAATCAAGCTGGTGGGGGAGCCTTGCACACAATGGACTGTGTTACAAGCTTACTAAGCTGACTTACTCAGAGACCTAGATGAGGGCAAAGCGTTTGTGCCCCTGAGGCAGTTGAAGAACTGCGCGCTGCCCCATAGACTTGGCTCTTCACACACTAAGCTAACTGGTGACTTCAGAGGGGCATGATTTGTAAATATATCATTACCATCAGAATAGCAACCCATTTGCATTTAGTTTTTTACGCTGCAAACTGCATGTCCCGAGGGGGACTCTTGTTTTTAGTGCAATCATCAGTGATCTAATACTGTTTATCCATAACTCCAAAACACACAGGCAAAGTCATGATGTGGGGTAAATCTTGTGGCTATGATCCACTGTGTGCCTTCCGGGCATTTTCGGCTCCTGTCGTTGAGGCATGGTCGAGAGGTCAGGGAGGAAAAAAGGCACACACGGTCTACTACCTTACAGGAAGTTCATTCCCTGCCATCCCCAAGTCTTCCTCTAAAACCTCATGGGGGGCTGGTCAATATCGATCTGAAAATCATAGACAGGATTCAGAAAAGACTAGCCATGGCCACCTTTGCCCTTCTTTATGACTCTAGGAGTTGGGCGCAGAGGCAGAGATAGCGAGCGCAAAGAGACGCTTGCTTATGGGCTTGAGGCGCCTTGGCTCATTGTAAACATAGCCCTTCTGAGGATAGCCATGTTTCTTAGCTGCGTTAATGGGGATTTGTCCCACCTGATTAGCCTGGGTTCCCCATTTTTCTGAGTTATGTTAGTGGCCTCAGGGCGTCATTCTCACCAGCGTGCACAGGCATGTGCCGTGGACATTGGCTGGACTGGATGAGTGGGGCAATTCTGTTCCCCAAAGTGTCGCGCTAGAAGATGCCAGCCGCCGGAGGTTAACCTAAAAGAATTACGCAAAATGTAAACCCCAAGTTCCCAGAAAGGGAACGAGACTCTGCGTCCCACTTGCGGATGCCTAGGGCCTTGAATGTTTTTTAGTCTACCTTTCAGACAACCAAGTTGGGTGACGTGTTGCAGCAGATGCCCACTTATACTTTATGGGCAGCTGCCTGTGGACATCACTGGGCTACGGGGCCAATGGGATTGCTAGTTGTTGTTTCACACGTGCTTCAAACACTGGTCCTCCTGGCGGCAGTACCCAAAGTGCCTGCTAGAAGACCAAGCATCACTCATTCCCTCTTGGGGGGGAACTAAGGCTACATGTGTAACCTGAGATGGTTCTCTCTCTCTCTCCGGGTGTGTGATGTGTGTGTGTGTGTGTGTGTGTGTGCTCACCAATCAAAACAAAAGCAGCACATTATTACAATGGAGTGGTGATTAAACTGAACTGCTGTTCAGTAGGAGGTCACACTGTAAAATCTATTATTCAAAGTCTAATTTAAACATTAAAATATAAGAAAACATTTAGGATTCTTGAAGCAATTGCGATTTCTAATCCCATTTCAGCAATGCATTTTCTAAGGCCTCAGATATTTCTGGGAAGGCCTATTGCAAGGTTTTGGAGTTTCTTTCCATCCACGACTTGACAGAACAACATCTGAGTTTGAGGGTCTTTATACTATCTAACAGCACATCGCTGTTACTGATTGATAAACAAACACATGAGGCTGTTCAGTAAACATGGGATATCATCTGATTACATATGGTAATGATGCATGATATAGAGGTGGTCAAATTCAGACGTTTTGCAGAAGGGGTAGAAAATAAACAATATTAATATTTTATAATGGGGGACTAGTTTTGTTGAGTTGTGAAACTTGCAGTATTTTCTACTTTGTACTATATGTAAATATCAATAATTATTTTGATTCTCCATTGCATGACCAACTTTAAAAATAAAAGTTCTTATTGGCTTTGATTGTTCCATTAAGAAGTTTTTTTTATCACATTAGTGTGGAACCTTTCCATTCCACAAAAGTGTATTTTATAGTGGGAAAAAAAAGGTGGTTCTGTAAGAACTGTTCACTGAAAGGTTTCTGGGGGAACAAACATGGGTTCTAATGAAATGTAAACCTTTTATTTTAAAGAGTAGTAGAAAATGGCTTTCACCTACCATCAGTAAAGGCCTGAAAATTTAGGTGAAATTGGAAGGTATTGCATTACTTTGAATGTAATTATAACCATGCTGAAAAGCAAGAGGTTGGTGATGTTGGAGCTAGCTGCTCACCGATGGTGTGACTGCAAACTTGAACCTGATCTATTCCAGAATTTTCTTGAAGATTAGCAGATATAACTCTTTCTCTGGGTATCCAGAGAAGGTTTTTTTAAAGCTTTTTGACTGGAAGAAATGATCATTATCATAGAGGACAAACCCAATATCTTTATCAAAATCTACAGAAAAAGTGAAATAGTCACTATTAAAATATAACTCACAACAGATCATTTTATGTGGAAGAATTACAAAATACAAGAAAAGGAAAAGTAAAGTTTGTAGAGTAGAGTCTCGCAATCCAGCTTTACCTTCACTGAATGTGACATTCATTTTGAAGGTCAACTATATGTTTGGAAACTTCAGCCTCTGTTATATGCAGTTTAATTCTGTCAGTCATAAAAAGTTTGTCATTCAGCCCTGGAAATATTAAGATAAGTATGTCTGTTTAGAAGCACCCGCTAACATGCTAAAAAGGATATTATAAATAGCTTTCTCTCCTAACAGTATATACAGGACACTATCGATCAAGTAAGTTTAGAACAATTACAAGTAATCTCTTCTGACTCACCTGCGATTATTTGTCTACATTACTTATCATAAATACAGTTTAAAATGGTAATATGTGAAATGTTATGTTTTCTATTTTAATATATTTTAATTTGTAAATTATACTGTGTGATGACAAAGCGTGAATTTTCAGCATTGTTACTTCAGTCTTCAGTGTCACACGATCCTTCAAAAATCATTCTAATATGCTGATTTGCTCCTCAGGAAACATTTTTAATTATTATCAACGCTGAAAATGGTTTTGCTGCTTAATATTTTTGTACAAACTTCAAACCCTTGCCTTTAAAAGAGGGTTAATTGCACTTGTCGGATTGGCGTTTGTCCCTTCAGTGACTGCACTGCCATTTTCGGTTGTCAGCATCGCACCAACAATGGATTTGGTTTCTCACGCAGAGAGAGTTTCTGTAGAGTCTGTGTTAATCTGAACAAACAAAATCTGAAGTCAGAAAAAAAATAGAGTGCTTATGAATTTTGCATATACTATTAAATGGTACTGTCAGTGGCAAATCAAGGAGTGTGAAATGTTTTGTTACTCAGAAATTGCAGTATGGTCAACAGAAGAGTACATCTCATGACTTGCATTCAGGAGCTGACTGATTGTAGCAACTGCCGATATGGCAATTATCCTGCACAATGAAGAAGAAAATGTTTTTCAAGACAATTGTGGATGGTATTCAGTATTACATGACATTACATATAGTGTTCTGTGCTGTACCTGGATTAGTCAAATTAGTATATATGTCTATTTCATGTGAAGTTTAAAAAAAAGTTTTGACACTGATCAAAAGTACAAAATCGCTCATGACTCCTAAAGTGCTTGTCACAGACTCGTGTCTTATATCACTGAAATTCTGGCAAATTCAGCTATTTTGGATTTTTTGAAAAACCTACTCAATGTGAGGTCACATGAGAAAAAAATTGTGGAGACAGGCCACTGTGTGGCACTATAACAGGACAAAAACCTAAAAACGGCTATAACTACACATCCGTTAGTTCAATTGACTAGGAAAATTCACATGCAGTGTCTGTGTCTTAAAGTGCCAAGGCAGTCTCAATCTCAAAAAACATAGCTACCGTTGGCCAATGAAGTTCAAGCACCTTTTTAAAACAGTGTAAGCGGAGGCTGATCGGAATGAAACTTGGTGGGCCTGTTTGACTCGTGGCCTTAAAAGTCTGTGAGAAATTTGAAAGAAATCGTCCTCTAGGTGGCGATATTGTTTTTTTTCAAGTGTGTAAAAGATTGTATATTCCACGACTTTTCACACATACACACACAATATTCATATCATATGATAGATTTCCTTATTCTGAACAACTATGAATCAAGAACCAGTGCTGTCCATCATCAAATCTTTTGTTAATTATTCAATATTAAAAAAATCCTTTTGCTAACTAGTCCTAGGGTTTTTTGAACAGCATTTGGAAAGCCATAACTGGATCCTTTGAAAACGTATGTTGCCAAGTGTGCCCAAAAGCCTATTGTTCCTAAACAAAAACTCATAACTTTTACGAAATCAGCTGAGTGCATGCAACGTGACATTGCAAAGAAGCATGCAAACTTTTATGGAGATCGGACCATCGGTGGCCCATTAACCCCTCAAAAAGCTGCAAAACACTGTATTTCTATGGCAAATCACATGATAGGGCTAAGACCATCACAGATGGCCTAGACCATCACAAAATCAGCTGAGTGTGTGTGACGTGCCATTGCAAAGAATCATGCAGACTTTTATGGAGATCATCCCATCGGTGGTTTGAAGTTGCAAAAACTGTATTTTTGTGGCAAATGGCCTGAAATGTTTCATACATACACTTGATCTTCATATCTTATGATAGATCTCCTCATTCTAAACAATTTTGCCTCTAGGATGGCTGCTAATTTAAAAGTCCTGGTTTTACACCCCAGCACCATTCTGACCATCTCATTATACAAACATTAACACCTCCATCAACTCCCCTCTGTTAGCTTGTCTGAAGGACATCACTGGACCTCCTGCAGTTTGCTTATCAAGCAAACAGGTCTGTGGATGATGCGGTGAACATGGGACTGCACTTCATCCTGCAGCATCTGGACAAACCAGGGACTTATGTGAGGATCCTGTTTTTGTAGACTTCAGTCCGGCCTTCAAACACCATCATCCCAACACTCTTTGAGATCTCTCTGTTCCTAGCTCTATCTGTCAGAGGATCACCAGCAGCAGCTAGTGAAACTAGGAAAATTAATGTCTAACAGCAGAACCATCAGCACTGGCGCCCCTCAGGGATGTGTTCTCTCCCCACTGCTCTTCTCCCTGGTACACCAACGACTGCACGTCTAAAGGCTGATTTATATTCTGCGTCGGACCTACGCCATAGCCTAACATAGAGCACACTCTACGCCGTAACCTATGCCATAGCCTGATGCCTCAGCCCCGACATGCACCTCTCCCAAAAATCTAACAGCGAGTCAATTCTACGTGGACTGCAAGCGTTGTGGTTGGTCTGCTAGAACTAGTGATGCGTGGGTCGGGTTTTTTTCCAACCCGCGGGTCCCGCTTTTATGAAATTATTTGGCCCGCCCCAGCCCGCCCTGCAATATAAAGTTACATTTCTTTACCCGCCCCAACCCGTCCCGCAGATTATGAGGCGGCCTATTATAATTCGGCTATCAAATGCCCAGCTATTTCACTTCAGCACCGCATTTCACACACACTACGTGCGCGCAAAAATGAAGATTAGAGCCTGTAGTCGGTGAAGAAGTCTCTATCCACAAACAGATGTACATCGTCTGCAGATTAAGGTATTTTTATTGCACTTTAACAAGTAAATCTGAACGGCCTGTATATGTGCAATATTTTAAACAAGCCCTCACTAACTGAGTTTAAATGCCACAGTTATGTTAGAATGCATCTCCTCCTTGTTTCTGTGGCAGCGCGTGGTCCAGAGCGCTGTATGACCGATGCATCAGTTCAATTCAACTTTACTCCATATATGAACTTGCCTGTTTTAAATACTTTATATTTAACATGTTCGTTTATGTCCAATATTAGTGTTAAACTGATGGACTTTAAATGAAATCTAGGCTACTATTGATTTTCACCGTTGACTGAACATTTAGACTGATACCGTGCGGTAAATTTGTCACAGGACGCGCAATATGACAGTTGCGTCCGACTATATATGAACTAGCTCTTTTAAATACAGTAATTTTATATTTAACGTTAGTTTATCAGTATGTTTTAAAGTATATTTTTTCGAAAACACCAAATAGTTATGCAATGACAAGAACAAAGAGTCTCTCTCTTACTCCACCCATGCACGATAATATTGTGTATCGTCGATCTGATCTGATTTGAAAAAATGACCATATCGCCCAACACTACAACGTATGTTTTTTTTTTTTTTATTTTATTACCCGCCCAACCCGCCCCACAAATAAAGTGACAATTCTTTTCCCGCCCCAACCGCGGGTTATGAGATGACCCGCGCATCACTAGCTAGAACCCCTTCCTCCGTATGTACTTGAGTTTGGTGTGTTTTTATAATGTGCACTTTAATATATTTTAATGTTACACCTTCTTATATAAAATAAAACAAAGCAAATAACAAGTGTCTTATCATTATTATACTACATAGCATTATACATCAGTAGTTGCCATGCCATGGTACAAGTCCTTGTGGAGATTGAAAGAATGCAATTATCTTTCTCCTGTTCTGTTGTTTTCTCCTTTTTTGTAGTTTTAAATAATGATTAATTTGATATTTATTTGCCGCCATCAAGGCTATAATGCTTCTCCGACGAGCCACTTCTTCTTCGGCTTTTGCTGTGGTACTGCGGGTTACACCAGCAACATGTGTGTGGACACTGCAGACTAGCGGTTTGCATGTGTACTGCACATTGACATGGACAACAACACAGAAGTATAAATGAAAACTGACGTGCAGCCTACGGCATAAAGGCTATGGCGTAGCTCTGACGCAGAAGTATAAATCAGGCTAAAAGGTTGTACTTCCTTCGCCAGAAGCTCAACTATTTTCAGAGAAGTGTAAAAGCTGTATCTGTCTTTTTTGGAAACTGATACTAAAGGACTGTTCGGCGATATGAAGGATGCAATGCTACTCTATAGGTACTCAAGACTAACATGAGATTGGCAGAAACTGTGTGTTATGTCCCCTTTAAAGACATTAAAATGCTTGGACCCTGGTAATAGCTGCTTGCAGCTATATTATTATATTTTAAAATCTTTGTAATCAGATTACAGTTACTTGTCTATAGATTACAAAAAGAAAGAAAAGAAAAAAAAAGAAAAAAGGGAATAATTAGTAACATTATGATATATTTAAATGTTGTATTTTTAAAATCATGAAGTAACTTTAAATGTTAATATCTGCTTAAGGCTTATTAAGTACCGTAGTGTGTGTAGTTTGTTGGTCAGAAAGCAGGATGTTGGTTATTTGAGCTGCATTTGTGATGTTGTGGGGTGTTAGCCGTTCTGGTATGGATGTGAGGATCTGGGTGCTGGAGGCTAAGTTCTGTTTTTGTTCAGGAGTAGCTCCAGAAACCTTGATTTAAAATAAATAAATAAATAGAAAAAGTTATGAAATCAGACTGACTGAGTATATATTACAGTCATCAGGCATAGATTACATACCCATGCATTAATGGCATCCAGGGTCAAACTACAGTTGAGTATGTTTGGAGAATCAAATGAGTGAGTAGCTATATTACAGAGGGCTGATGCCTGGTGCATGCCAGCTGAAAAAAAATAAAATAAAATTATATATATATACATACAGTGGGTACAGAAAGTATTCAAACCCCCTTAAATTTTTCACTCTTTGTTATGTTGCAGCCATTTGTTAAATCATTTAAGTTCATTTTTGTCCTCATTAATGTACACACAGCACCCAATATTGACACAAAAAAACACAGAATTGTTGAGATATTTGCACATTTATAAAAAAGAAAAACTGAAATATCACATGGTCCTAAGTATTCAGAACCTTTGCTCAGTATTTAGTGGAAGCACCCTTTTGATCTAATACAGCCATGAGTCTTTTTGGGAAAGATGCAACAAGTTTTTCACACCTGGATTTGGGGATCCTCTGCCACTCCTCCGTTGCAGATCTTCTCCAGTTCTGTCAGGTGGATGGTAAACGTTGGTGGACAGCCATTTTCAGGTCTCTTCAGAGATGCTCAATTGGGTTTAAGTCAGGGCTCTGGCTGGGCCATTCACGAACAGTCACGGAGTCATTGTGAAGCCACTCCTTCGTTATTTTAGCTGTGTGCTTAGGGTCATTGTCTTGTTGGAAGGTGAACCTTCGGCCCAGTCTGAGGTCCTGAGCACTCTGGATAAGGTTTTCATCCGGAATATCCCTGTACTTGGCTGCATTCATCTTTCCCTCGATTGCAACCAGTCGTCCTGTCCCTGCAGCTGAAAAACACCCCCACAGCATGATGCTGCCACCACCATGCTTCACTGTTGGGGGGACTGTATTGGACAGGTGATGAGCAGTGCCTGGTTTTCTCCACACATACCGCTTAGAATTAAGCCCAAAAGTTCTATCTTGGGTCTCATCAGACCAGAGAATCTTATTTCTCACCATCTTGGAGTCCTTCAGGGTGTTTTTTAGTGTCTTGCACTGAGGAGAGGCTTCCGTCGGGCCACTCTGCCATAAAGCCCCGACTGGTGGAGTACTGGAGTGATGGTTGACTTTCTACAACTTTCTCCCATCTCCCGACTGCATCTCTGGAGCTCAGCCACAGTGATCTTTGGGTTCTTCTTTTACCTCTCTCACCAAGGCTCTTCTCCCCCTGATAGCTCAGTTTGGCCGGACGGCCAGCTCTAGGAAAGGTTCTGGTCATCCCAAACGTCTTCCATTTAAGGATTATGGAGGCCACTGTGCTCTTAGGAACCTTAAGTGCAGCAGAAATTTATTTGTAACCTTGGCCAGATCTGTGCCTTGCCACAATTCTGTTTCTGAGCTCTTCAGAGCTGTACTCTGACCTCATGATTCTCATTTGCTCTGACATGCGCTGTGAGCTGTAAGGTCTTATATAGACAGGTGTGTGGCTTTCCTAATCAAGTCCAATCAGTATAATCAAACACAGCTGGACTCAAATGAAGGTGTAGGAACCATCTCAAGGATGATCAGAAGAAATGGGGACAGCACCTGAGTTAAAATATATGAGTGTCACAGCAAAGGGTCTGAATACTTAGGACCATGTGATATTTCAGTTTTTCTTTTTAATAAATGTGCAAAAATGTCAACAATTCTGTGTTTTTCTGTCAATATGGGGTGCTGTGTGTGTACATTAATGAGAAAGAAACTGAACTTAAATGATTTTAGCAAATGGCTGCAATATAACAAAGAGTGAAAAATTTAAGGGGGTCTGAATACTTTCCGTACCCACTTTATAGTATATTACTGCATACTGTGATAAAAAAGGAAGCTAGTAGAGAGACAAATACCATTTGTTGTTTCTGGTGGACATCTCTCTACGGAGGAAGCAAACTGGCCTAGGACAGTTTTTGGAAAGGTGAATTTGCTAGTGTGTGAGGGCTTCTGTTCTTTCTGTACAAAACAAAAAAAAAACAAGACTGTTACAGACTAGTTTAGTAATCTTAGACCCTTTACAAGATTATTCAGTCTGCAATATCATACAATATTTTCAATGGGTTTTACGTATGTTGCAGGTAGGTTCCAGTCCATATCATCTGGGCAGATGCAGATCCCGTCTTGTAAGATACCCTTGTTTTCACACACCAGACTCGGCACGGTTACTGTTGTGTACAGGCTGCTGAATGTTGTACTGATGCTGTAGTTGGGTGCTGGTGCTGGTGGTGCTCTCTGTAGTATTTAGACACCAAGTCTTCTCAAAAACAGCTGTTTACAGAGACAAAAAATCAGACAAATGTATTGAACCGACCTTTAGTCTTGCTAAATCTGGGCCAGTTTGCCATTTTATATTCAGTCCAAGAAATGACTGCTTAGACAGAAAAACACAGTCTGACTAACATGCAACATGCAGTGACATGATCCATTGATTAATTTCAGTGGAGAACCGGTGATTTCTGGTGTTATGAGAAACAGTGATTGGTGACAGGATGTAGGTGACATATGATTAACTTTTGCAAATGCTGAGCAACTTTTGAGAGCAACAACCAATAGGTGTGAAGGCTCTGTCAGAGGAGCTCATGTCACTGTCATGTCAAGTGCCTGCAAAACATGTCAGAGAATATATGGCACAGTTTCACTGTTCTATATGTTTTGTCTGCAAGCACATAATGGATATAATAAAATAACGATGGAAAAGAAAGTGTCAGCTGTCTCAGTGAGTTTGTTTTATACGTTGGTAGTAATTGTTGATTATATGAAAGAATGAGCAGTAAAATACTGATGCAGATCATACTAAAAGAGCTTCCTGTGCATAATGTTCATTATTAGGGACAATAAAACTGATTATTTTTTCAAATTTAAATGATGTATTGGCATTTTTCATCAGTGAGTGAGCTTATTAAAGCAATAAGCCCCAAGATGTTTACAGTGAATTTATAACAGCTAAGGAGAATTCTTAGGCATGTGAATCATCTGCCTTATCTGATACAGCTCCAATAAAAACAGAGACTGGAACTGTTCTCATGCGCCGTGTTATTTATTTACTTTTTAACACGATATATGATATTTTTTCACACACATACATCAGCTTATCTCTCAGTTGAGTACTCTTTTATAGTTTACCACTCTGGTGCTGTTCGCATGGTAGTCAAAGGTGACCAACCTTTGTATTTAAATGAAATGAATATACTATAATTTAGTTTGATATTGTTTTAGAGCTTTCAGTAAGATCTTGTTTAGGTGCATCACCAAATATTTCCATTACATGAAGTTTGCTTCTCATTAATTTTCAATATGCTCATTTCTGACTGTGAACAAGTACAAGTGTGACTTTTGTTACAGGACCATTTACCTTTTTGAATAATGTCCATGTTTTTTTATTTATTTATTTATTTTGATCACATTGCAGGTACCAAGTTTCGTACCATTCCGAAGAAGTAAAAAAAATCTAAAACAAACAAAACATTAAATTTTCCAGTCAAAAAGGACTGGAAAATTCAGAACCTGAACAGCATCGGAAGGTTAAACTAGAACAGGTTGCGGCATAGCATGAATGTTTGTAGAGTAATTTGAAAGTTCTGTATGACTGCCTCTAGGGGGCGAAATGCAACTATCCTATGCAAATGTCAGAGATAGCGGACAGAAAGGTGATTTAGACAAGAAGAGTCAGGGCCCTATTTTAACGATCTAAGCGCATGGTCTTAAGCGCACAGTGCAATTGCGCTTAGGGCATGTCCGAATCCCCTTTTGCTAGTTTAAAGATATGAAAATGGTCGGTGGGTTTAACCCGGCACATGTTCTAAAAGGGTTGTCCCTATTCTCTTAATGAGTAATGGGTGTGTTTTGGGCGTAACGTGCCATAAACCAATCAGAGTCTCATCTCCCATTTGATTTTACAATCCAGTTGTGCTCGCGCCATGGCAGATTCGGTATTTACATGGCGGAATTGGCAAGGGGAAAAACTCAGTGCCTCTCTAGTGAGGGAATGGATCTGCTCGTACAAGTAAATCTAATACATGAAATGACTATCCATTATATAATGTAAGTAGTTTCATATTTATGTACACAATAATAATCTTTTACATTTTAATCCTTTAATTTTTCATTTTTAAAAATGTGTGCTGCTGCGTATTTCTGTGTGTGTAATAAGCAAAGTGGACACGCATTATTCACCCGCCTATAGGCGCATATTAGCCTTCTAACGCACTCTTTAAATAACCATATATATATATATATATAGTGCCAGACTTTAGAACTGGTTTTTGTTGGTCAATGGTGCAGTCTATTTCAGTTGCCTCAAAATAGCAAAGTGCCAGCAATATGCCTGAACACAACTCGTTTTCAGACCAAATGCATTTGCTTTTTAAACAACGTGGTGCAGGACGTAAAAAAAAAAGATAACTGCATTAGGCTGAAACTAGCAAAAAACACTTGTATTGCACCTGGTTTCACATTGCGGCAGGTGTTTGATAGGGCCCTCTGTCTGACTAACCCTGTTGCTGCATCTGAAATCGAATATTCCCCTACAATATTGTATGCACGAAAAAAAAAAACCCTAAAAAGTAGGTTTGCCTAAAAAGTAGTATGCCCAAATTCATAGTAAATACAAAACAGTAGGTGAAAAGTCTATGGATGATCTATTACTTCCACTGGAATTCTGAAGTGTGCATTCAATGGACACTTTACTATCCATCACAAGGCCGCAGGAGAGAGCAGTCTGAATTTCATTCATACTAAACATATAAATTCTATATATTTGTAACTGCATATTTACATTATTTGCACCTGGCATACACACATACATTGCACAGTCCCCTTTGTGAAATTTGTTTTTATTTGTTTTATATTGTTTTGTTATGGTACATTAATGTAGTCAAATTAGTAGGGGAGAGCAGAGCACAACAATTTTTGACTTTCTCAGTTTGTGTAAATCCACTTCTGGGTTCAGGGTATTTTTTTTTTCCACATTAATTTGGTTTCATGAATATAGAATATACTTTTTCCAATAAAGAATGGAAAGAAAATATGACATTGTGTTGTAAGAGGCCCATATAACAGCTTAAAATGCTATTTGATCTAATCCAAAAAATAAAAAAACACCTAAAATGTTTTTTCAATACAATAATTAACTTTTTAATATACAATAATGGCATTCATCATAGTGCAACTGGTATTTAAACCTGGTTTATGACTTCTGCTAGTTTAAAAAAAAACTGTTAAATGACAGTTCGAGGATTAAAATAATAGCAAATGTGTCTCATTTTTAAGAACCCCCAAAAAACTGAGATCAAAAACTACCTTCAGTAAAAAAGTTACGTATGGTTACATAAATATTCAGTGATATTTTATAAAGTTTTTTTTTTTTTATGTTTTGGCGCACTTTTTTCCCCATATAATGTTTATATGGCAGCTAGTAAATGCAATGGTGTGGTAAAGAGATAAACATTACACACAGGACGTGTCTTTGTGGTACTGTAAATAAACTACTCAGATAAAGCACCAAAAATCTACATTACGAAAGAGAAGCAATAACCTGACTTTGTACTAATAATGACCTTTTTTTTTTTTTTTTTTTTTTTTTAAGGGGGGGGGGGGGATACCATTTTCTACTTCTAAATTTAAAAAAGGTTATTCAGTTTATTTTCTGTAACTATTTGAGAAAGTTACTAGCAGCTTTGGAGTGAAAATGTTTCAAAATTAATCCTACACCAAAATTTTACCACCGTACCTGAGGTGAAGATTAACAGAGCAGAAGAGAGTAGTCCCATTTCACACGTATTGGATATGACATTTATAAAACTAACTACTAACTAACTACTCGCTGTTCCTGTCGGTTTATAAAGCAGAGGCAGGGGGCTGGATCATTGCTGGAGTTTGAAGTTCATTAGTCCATCAGAAAAAAAAGCATCCATTTACAATCAAACTAATGTTAATGAGAAACTAAAAAGACAACAACACTGCACAATAATAGTATATTGCATATTACTCTGTGTTATTCACACGGCACATACAGAGGCTAGACAAAATAATGTGAAACCCATTATTATGGGATTAATACAGTTCTGTAGGATTTTTTACATGTAACCTTAATATCCCAATTGTTTGGTGTTTTTAAAAATAACAGTCTTTACGATTATGACAAAGCATAGATTTCATCTGCAGAGAAAAGAAAAGTGGCTGAAAACTGAAAGTGAATGAAAGGGACCACTGAACACTAAGAAGGTGTAAGTCCAACCAACAAAGAACTACTGCAGTAAAGTGACAGAAAACCTCAATATCCGCCTTAAAGATGTTTCCACAAAAACTGATTACAGTGAACCTAACAAAGCCAACATCCATATAAGATCTGCAACTGCTAAAACTTTAATCACAGTGCTAAAGTGCTGAAAAGGTGTCATGATCATAAAACCTGTGTAGACAACATACCAAGATGAACGTCAACATCTGCCCTGGCCATACAAATCACCTAGCTTTAATATTATCAAACCACTGTGGACAATTTTACAGAGAATTTTGCTAAAGCAGCTGATAGATGCTTTTATTGTGTAGACAACATTCAAGTGGAAACTATTCAGAAGTTGTATGAATCTATTCTAAGAAGGTTGAATCTGTTCTAAGTCAAAATGGTGGTTAAAAAAGTGGTTTTAAAACACCCTAATGATAAACTATTGCTTATTTTCCATGTGTTCACATTATTTTGTCCAATCCCTGCATATCTTTTTTTTTTTTTTATATGATGTTTAGTTTACAGCTGCAATTTAAGATTTACAGGAGTCATGTTTGTTCATGGTCTTTTATATTGAGATTACTTTCATCTTGTTCTGAGTTCCTTGTCATGGTTTACATGTTTTCTACACTCTAAAAAAATAAAAATAAAATAAAAAAGTGGTAAAACACCTTAATAATAAATTATTGCTTATTTCCCATGTGTTTACATTATTTTGTCCAATCCTTATTTATATATATATATATATATATATATATATATATACATATATATATATATATATATATTATATATAATATATATCTATGTTATATATCTATCTATATATATATATCTAATTCATGTTTAATTTACAGCTGCAATACAAATGCAAAGATTTACAGGAGTCATCTGTGTTCATAGTATTTTATATTGAGATTATTTTCATATTGTTTAAGACAGTCCTCACCAAAGCAAAACGTTTCAGAAACTGTGTGAAAATATCAACCTGGTAACATTAAAAAAAAATAAAAATAATAAAAAAAATTAAAAATAAAAAAAGTTTCTTTATGCAGTAACAGTTTTTATTTACAATATCATCCTGAATAACCTTTTTATGCTTAAATATGAAGTGAATTTATTTAGAGTTTAGGATTCTATTGTCTGTTCCATATGTGTTGTTTCCAGTGTTGGGCAGTAACGCATTACTTAGTAACTTTACTGTAATTTGATTACTTTTTTAGTAACGGAGTAATTTAATGCGTTATAATTTTCAAAATAGTAATTAGAGTATAGTTACAAGTCGAGGTCTCTATACGTTACTGCCGCGTTACATTGCTGACAGAATGCAGTGTTTTATAATCTAGAGATTGTAAAAAGTATATAGCACACGCACTGTCGAGTCAAGTACCAGGGGATTAAAGACCTGCGCCGCGAGACCCGACACAACAGAATGCAGGTGCTGGTGCTGGCGGGCATACACTCGTGTGTGTGGGATGCGGGAGAATAAAATGATTCATGGGACTCCCACAAAATAGAAATATCCAAACATAAAATATCTAAAACAAATAAATTATTCATCTATTGCACAAAAGCAACATGAACTAATATAAAATATAAACGATTAACAGGTGCAAGCAGTTTCTATTTATGCTATCTGCAGCGCTGAGCAATGCAGTGCTGAAATTTGCGTGCTCACGAATCCTCTCATAACCACACGAATTGTAGACATTATGAAAGATTCATTATGCATATATTTATTGTGTTATAACAGAGATTTGTGAGATTGCGATGAACTGTGTTGTCTTTTAGAGATTATAAATGCAGTGCTCTTTGCTTGCATGCCATGCCAAACCATGCACGCAGCAGCCGCTTGCTTTAGTTAAAAATAACAGTGTTCTGTGAATGTTGATGCTTTAATAACAAATATTTATCGGTAGCGTGTATGCTGGGATTTCATAAATTTCATGGGGAAAAAAGTAACGTAACTAGTAATGTAACTAATTACTAATTAATTTTGAAATAAAGTAATCAGAAAATTAACGTGATTACTTTTAAAAGTAATAATCAGTAATCAGTAATTTGATTACATTTTCAGAGTAACTTGCCCAACACTGGTTGTTTCACATTGGCTGAACCTTGAGAGCCATAAAGAGTAAATAAAACAAAAACATCATAAAATAATAGATAATTTTTTTTTTTTTTTTTTTTTTTATGGGTGCAATGCAAATTTAAATCCATTTATACTGTAGTCTAAAGCAAGTCAAATAAAAAATTAAAGACTAAAGTAAAGGTTTTAAAGGACTGTCTGCATTGTAATAGCTGAAATTTTCTGTCAACTTTAACTTGTACAATATGAGTATATGAGACTATTCATTTAATATTAAATTAAATTAAAATAAACGTCAACAGACAAATGGTTTTCTATCACTAAAATATACAGTAGTTTAAATTAAAATAAATATAATAATAAAAGAATGATAAGAATATGATATTGTCTGTTGTCCTCTTTTTGTGTCCATTTTTTAAGGCTCCCCCTTTGATTCAGTCTTAGAATCCAGTTTATTACGAGTCCTTGTCCTTAGAAAAGACTGCAGTGTGAATAAAATGAAAATCTGAACACCCTTTGAAGGACAGAAAATGTAGTGGTCAGTCATCAATCAATGCAAGACAGAGATATGCATAATATCAAAAAAAACAATCTTGAATAGATGTAACAAAAATATTTTCTGAATATGAAATACCATCCTTAGTGTCAGTTTATCAATAATAATAATAATAAGCATAGCATATGAACGCACCTGTGTCGTGTTGCAGAGACAGAAGACCACACTGAGAATGATGTAAAGTGTTTTGTCATGAGTGATGAGAACAAAGTAACCAATGATCCAGGACAAACCGAGCACCACAGCCAGAGAGAAACTACTCAAAATCTTCTTCTTCATAGGAGTCCCTCGTGAGCTAAAGAACCAAAATGAACATTTAAATAATATAGAAAATATTAACTATTACAGAACTGCAAATGTTGGCACTCTTAGAATTACACCTCAGATACTGGACACATGAAAGAATTCAAACTATTTTCAAACCAAAACTTATTATATTGTAGTAAAGGAATGTTATTAAAGGGTTACTCCACTGCAAAATTTAATTTTTATCATTAATCCCTTAGCCCCATGTCATTTCAAACCCGTAAAAGCTTTGTTCGTCTTCAGAACACAATTTAAGATATTTTGGATGAAAACCGGGAGGCTGTGACTGTCCCATAGACTCCCAAATAAATAACAGTGTCAAGGTCCAGGAAAGTATGAAAAGCATCATCAGAATACTCCATCTGCCATCAGTGATTCAACCGTAACATTATGAAGCAACGAGAATACTTTTTGTACATAAAGAAAACAAAAATAATAACTTTATTCAACAATTCCTCTCCTCTGTGTCTCTCCAACGTCAGCGTAGCGCCATTTTGGCAATTCTGAGCAGTACATAGATTGTGTACGCTCTTCCGTGTAAGCCGCGCTGCGCCGATGCGCTTTTTGCTTTCAATTGTTGAATAAAGTTGTTATTTTTGTTTTCTTCATTTACAAAAAAGTATTCTAGTCGCTTCATTACATTACGGTTGAATCACTGATGGCAGATGGAGTATTCTGACGATGCTTTTCATACTTTCCTGGACCTTGACACTGTTATTTATTTGGCAGTTTATGGGACAGTCTCAAACCTCCCTGTTTTCATCCAAAATATCATAAATTGTGTTCCGAAGACGAACGAAGCTTTTACAGGTTTGGAACGACATGGGGGTAAGTGAATAATGACAAAATTTTCATTTTGGGATGGAGTATGCCTTTAACAGCATCAATTCAGTTTACATTAACCTTGAACTTTGTTTTAAACATGGACCATTCGTTCATGGTTCAGTAACATACCTCTTGAGGTTGGGATTCGCACAGCAGATGGTTTGAGAGAAGTAGACAAGCAGAGATGTGTTAAAACACAACATGACCGCTAGAGGGAGCAAGAAACCCCACAACATCGGCCGTTTCGGATCAAATCTTCCCGCCTTGTCCAGAGACGCCAACCAACAACTACAACAATAAGAAGAGAAATAAAGACCGAGAAAAACTGGGGAATGTGCAAGTAATGTTCTACATTAAAAATATTTTGTTTGCACCTAATAGGACAAATAAAATTACAAAAATCCACATTACTTCCCTGATACCACACGTACATCACAGAGTCTATTTGATGTCTGCATTTAAATCTGCAGGACATATTTTTTAGAGTATTTGCTCATCTGCAATACGTCTATAGGATGTTTCCAATCAGATGTCAAATAGACATTTAGAAGTCTTAAAGACTTCTATCAGATGTTTGTACACAGCAGATGCTTTAAAGATCTTTAACAGACATCTTGCAGACGTATGTGTGCTATCTGGGAAGAGTTTTTTCCCATTTACTGAATGTTATTTTTCTAGTCATTTAACTCTAGTGGCTAAAGAAGTGGAAGTTTCACAGTTTCACAGAAAATAGCTCACTTCTGCAGTGAAATATAAGGTGGATAAAGCGATAGAAGCGATTTTTCACTTACAACTCCTCTTGTCGATAACCTAAAGGGTTCCTAAAGCTGTAGGTGGTGGACAGTGAGATGCCGACAATAACAGCAGGCAGACCTAGACATATTATATTTGAATGTGATTATTCAGAATGATTATTATAAATTATTTGATTATACTCATGCTCCTTTCTCATGTTATATATTGAGATTAGGCTACTTTTGCTCACTTAAAGTTAATCTTTAACAATAACAATACATTAATAATGGTTAAATGCCATCTTCAGCTAATCTCAAAAAGAATATCCATTTCCATACTGTACTTTATAATGTTGTGAAGCCTAAATTCCCATATAGCATTTAAAATGATCGTTTATTTACTGTTATAGTAGTATATTCACTATATAGTATAGAATTTTAATATTAACATACTATAACATGAAATCAGTAGCAGTCAGAAGTTTACTATTAAATATAAACTATTTAATACCATATATTCTTTATTTACAAGGTACGCAAACAGAATCAAACTGTCATGACTTTTAATATCAGTGTGTTTAAATGTACCCCAGCCGACTGTCATGGCGATGGTGCGGAAAGCTCGGGGCGGACCGTTGAGGGCATTTCTAATGAGGAAAAACACATGAGCCGCATACAGGATGTTCCAGGCAAATGTGGACAGTAGAAAGTACTGCAACAGAGCTGTGATTGCTGTACAAGGACCCTGATCAATATTCTCCTGCAAATCTGAAGAAGGAATAACATTCTGCTCTGAAACAGATGCCTTTGAGCTCTTGACTGGATTGTTGATCCCAAAAATGAAGAGCAGGTAGTAGGTGGTCATGCACAAACAGATGTTCACTAAGAGCATAGTGGAGTTGGCTCTTCTCTGTTTCCTGTAGAGTTTATGAAAAAATAGATCAAGAGGATTAATAAAAAATGAAATACACTTTAATTTTGACTTTTCCATAAACCAGTTCTATAGAATTACTATTATTTTGGTGGACATGATACAATAGAAATACATGATCTGCAATAAATTGTGAAAAAAAAAAAAAAATCTGTATTTTTGTCTTGTTTCCCAGTAAAAATGTTATTGATGCACCGATAATAAATCCTGGGCAGTATGCTAATAATTATTTGCCAACACATGAACAAAAATAAAACAACCACACGAACAATAACAAAATAAAAATAAAATAAAAACAAAACAAAAATAAATAAAAATAAAACACTATAAAAAAGTTAAATAATTGTAAATGCTAAATGTAAATCAAGCATTACAACATTAAGCATCACAACATTATATTGTGCAGTATGAAACATTAACATTGATTGATTTGCTAAAGATTACGTTTAACAGTTTTGCAAATAGCATTTTTTATAGAATGAATGTTAAATGATCTAAAATAGATATGGTCCTAATATATTGGATATCCCTAAAATAAAATATTAAAATAAAATAAAATAATTAGAATATAGAATGTATTTGAATTTTATTATTTAATTTTATCTTACACTATCGGTAAAATACGTTTTTTTAAGCACACATATCACTAAAATATTGCTAGAATTATGCGTAAAATATAAATAAATAAAGTATGGTGAACCTTATTTCAACATATACTATGTAAACAAATTAGCAATTTTGTTTCTAAATACATTTTCTTTGATTAAGAATGTTTCAGTATTTTTTACTGGAAAATAAGACAAAAATACTGATTAAGAAAGGCTTATTTTCCTCAGTGTAGCATGGTAAAATGATGGTATTATTTGAAGTAGATGAAAGTACCCTAAATATTGCAACATATGAATATGGTTCATTCAGTAGTATGAAATCAAAGTAGGGCTGCACGATTATGACAAAAATCATAATTGTCGATTATTCCCTTGAAATTGTAATTGCGATTATTAATCATGATGATCACAATTTGTATTAAATGATGTTTTGAATAGCGTTATACCACTGTTTGAAGGAACTGCATGCCATATACTGTATTTATATAAAAATAAACAAGCTGAAAACACTCAAACTGAAAAACTTGTATTGCTTTTCTATAGTATTAAGCCTCAAATGTCAACTATAAATTGGATTGGTTTCTTCTTTAAATAAAAAAAGTAAAAAATATGCATGATATTATAATGTAATACTAAAACTAAATGAAAACAATGGAAGAAAAAAAAACATCTTAAGCATGTAGAACTAACGATTAAAAGCTGCTTTAAACGATTATGAAATTGTGACATCAGTAATTGTAATTGCGATTAGAAATTTGATTAATTGTGCAGCCCTAAATCAAAGTATACTGTACAATGACATAATTATTTTACCATGGTACAGTACAGTAAAGGACTATTTATTCTTAAGTGTATCCAGTGCATTTACCTGGTCTTAATTTGATAAATAGCGGTGAGGACCAAACCCACAATAGACAGACTGCATCCCACAATGCTGATCCAGTTTAAAGCTTCAGAATAAGTGTAGTCTGCTCTAAAGCTCTACAAAGAGAGAGAAATCTCGATAATAAATATATACAGTTCATCTACATTCACCAAACATTAAAGTGCTCTGTGTATTTTTACTAACTACCACATTAGGTAAGCTAACATAACAAATAGTTACGTTTCTAGCATTTGTAAAGCTGCATTTTTCCATCTCAAAAATATATCTAAATTACAGCCTATGCTTTCAATGTCAAATGCAGAAAAGTTAATCCATGCGTTTATGACATCAAAGTTAGATTATTGGAATGCTTTATTGGGTGGTTGTTCTGCACGCTTAATAAACAAACTCCAACTGGTTCAAAATGCAGCAGCTAGAGTTCTTACTAGAACCAGAAGTATGATCATATTAGCCCGGTTCTATCAACACTGCACTGGTTCCCTATCAAACATTGTATAGATTTTAAAATCTTGCTTATTACTTATAAAGCCCTGAATGGTTTAGCACAGGGTTTCTCAATTAGTTTTCACAGAGGGCCGAATTCTGCCAACGATACCAAGCCAAGGGCCACTGACCTATTTATATATATATATCTGTTAGTGCTCCTGCAGCTCAAGCGGTAGAGCATTGCGTTAACAAGCGCAAGGTTGGGGGTTTGATTCCCCGGGAACACATGATAGGTAAAAATTGATAGCTCTGAATGCACTGTAAGTTGCTTTGGATAAAAGCGTCTGCTAAATGCATAAAATTTAATTTAATATATATATACTATATATAAATATATTATTATATATATATATATAATATATATTAATTATTTACAATTATTATATATTGTTGCTTTTGTTAAAATAATCAAAAGATGGTCACAAGATAAATATTCAGATTTCCACCCTGTAGTCTGTTTTATTCAAACAATTATGAAACACTTTTTGCTTTTAGATACAGAAGAACTTTGCCTGTTGAATATTAAAAACATATGAACAAACAAAAAAAAAATCTGGATCTCCATGTCTGCCATGCAAATCAACTGTTCCTTCTCATCTCCAGACTGGATCTCTTCTCTCCACTTTCCCTAATTGCAGATTCAATTATTAAATCTATCAGCATTGATATTTTTATACTTAGATTTTTTGGGGGATCAAACTGTAACACCGTGTGTCCCAAACAGACTTGACGCGATAAAAAGTATTTCCATGTAGTTTTTGTCTTTACCACCCGCGACAGCGACACGTGACAATAAGCGACAGGGAATTCTATTTTAGAAATGCTTTTTATTTTCTGCAACGTCGCGGCAGGAACAACATACAAAAAAAATGACATTGATAATCTCAGGTAATGATTATGTGATTTATTCAGTGTTAAAAGTTCTAATGTGAGTTTGAATATTAGTGATCTTTATAGCTATAGTGTAAGCAAAGCAACAATAGATATTTTACCTCAGATCTTGAAAATAAATTATGCTAAAGCAAACTTACGTTACAACTGAACTCACTGCTGGTATCACTCACTCACTCACTCACTCAAAACTGTTCAAAGTCCATTCACATCTGAATCATCTATTTTCAGTGTCCACTTTTCTTTACTTAACACTTGCCATGTTTTTGCTGTCACATCGTATTATCTACATGGACGCGACAAAGCATTGCAGATCATTTGAACTTTGTGTCAGCGGGTCATAAATAGAACGAGTCAGCAGTTTTCTGTCGGGGATTTGTCGCGCCGCGCTGCTCGCGTCCGGTGTAGTTAATGTAGCTTTCTGATGCTGCGTTTGAATTTTCATTCCACTTTATTTGAAATTAGCGCGGGCCAAACATTATTCTCTCGCGGGCCGGATATTGAGGAACCCTGGTTTAGCACCTCAGTATTTGAACAAGCTCTTGTTACATTATAGTCCCCCACGTCCGCTGCATTCTCCAAAACTCAGGCAATTTGATGATACCAAGAATATCAAAATCAACTGCGGGCTGAAGATCCTTTTCCTATTTAGCGTCCAAACTCTGGAATAACCTACCTAACATTGTTCGGGAGGCAGACACACTCTTGCAGTTTAAATCTAGATTAAATACCTATCTCTTTAACCTGGTTTACACATAGCACACTAATACGCTTCTAATATCCAAATCCGTTAAAGGATTTTTAGGCTGCATTAATTAGGTAAATCGGAACCGGGAACACTTCTGGTTTCTCCCAAGGTTTTTTCTCCATTCTGTCACTGATGGAGTTTTGGTTCCTTGCCGCTGTCGCTTTAAACTGAACTGAGATGAATGACATCACTAAATTCAATGATGAACTGCCTTTAACTGTCATTTTGCATTATTGACACACTCTTTTCCTAATTAATGTTGTTCAGTTGCTTTGACACAATCTTTTTTGTATAAAGCGCTATATAAATAAAGGTGACTTGACTTGACTAAGCAACATGCTAACAGCAGATTCTCTTGAAATCAGAATTGTGTCTCCTGCGCCCTTCACGCTGGGAACATTATTTACTGCATACATAGTGAGTTTCTATTGGAAATTATATTCCATTATGCTGCCTGTCTAGGCAGCTCACTAGCTGAAAATATGTATGTTAAACTAACCACAAGAACAGCAAAGTTGGTTGTGTGGTTACATTCACAGTGCACTCCACTGGGATCGCGTATTTTGACGCAGCCCTCGGTTCTCCAGTCTCTGTGAGCGTAGTCCCAAAACACACATGCAAAGTCATAAGATGCTGAGCCGGATGTATTCTGGAAACATAAAGACACAATGCAATCCACTTAGTTATTTATTTCTATAGAAAGTCTTTTAAGTCTGTAACTATATGAGAACAAAGATACAAAAATTGTAAAATGCAAAAATAATAAATTTTTGTGACTACAATTTAAATGCATGTAATTTTAACTAGTTAGTTAATTAACTTGTTTCATTCCTAATTTATTGTATCCTTATTACATTCAAATTTAATGTATACAATTTATTCAAAGTATGATTTTAAATGTGTACTATTGTTTTAATTATTATATTAATTTATTAAAATATTCAGAAAAATATTCATGAAAAATACATAAATTATAATTCTTTTTTTCTGTCAATATTAGATCAGTATTTTCATTATTTAATTTCAATATTATTATTATTATTTATTTCCTTTTATTTATTTATTTATTTGTTCATTCATTCATTCATTCATTCATTTATTTATTTATTTATTTATTTATTTCTTGACCAGGGTTAATTTTGAAGTAACAACTGATTGTACATTATTCATATGTAGATATTCTATTGACTAATAACACAAGTGACTGAGAAGCTGCTATATTTTATGTAATCATTATGATTTTACAATCATTTACCTCTGTCTTGATGGTGAACTCCACGTTATCAAGCAAGCTTCTGTCTGACAGGCTGGCCGACACCACCCTTCTCTTGGTATCGAGTTCACTATTAAATTGTTTTGAGTTGAAAAACTTATCATTTTCATAAAGCACCACTCCAATACCGAGATTTTTGTTCCCTATGGGGAAACAGAAGGAAAAGGTATTCAAAACTTTGACTTTTAATGTAACACAAAATGAGAACAGAAACATAAACAGTACCCCAGTCTTTCTGGGAATCATTCTGCAGTTTGATATTTAACAGGAGATCAACGGGACGTCCTGAAGAGGATGCCATGTTAGCAGCGTCTGCACCCAGACCGATTCTTTCAGGAGAATACTCTGACAGTCCTACATAGTTTAGTTTAAGAAGTATAAATGTCTTTCTGATATCATCACAGATGTATAGTAATTAGTTTATATGAGCTTTATATGAGGTTTCGGCACTGACCTGTTGTAGAGTAGAATTGCACTTGTGGTGTCCAATTTGGCAACTCGATGCTTTGCACCGCTAGGTTTGGTTGCACCAGTACACTAGAGTTACTCATGTTCAAAGCAAAATCCTCCAAAGTCTTCGTGAGACTATAGAAATTATACACATGCAAAAGTTAAACACTTATCCATCCTAACAACAACAACAATAATAGTTGCCTAATAATAATAATAATAATGCAATTCTTAGTCATTTTCTTCAGTTATAAAGTTCAGAAGTTTACCACGGTATCTATTTTACATAAGTTTTGTTGAGTAGTTAATACATCTAAATGTAAATGTTGTTAAGGGACAAATAAATATATATGCAGTAGTATTTAAATTAGTATTTTTTCACTTAAATAATGACTATTTATAATTGATTTATATATATAATGACTACAACAAAAAAAAGGTTTACACAAAAAGAAAAGAAAAATACCAAGGTAAACAAACTGGTTGAATGGTGTGACTATAATGCCCTCAGTATTAACTTTGCGGAGATAGTATTAGGGCCTGTTGCTGACATTTATACAACACCTGTTGTTATACATGAAGAGAACATCAAACAAGTAGAAGCATATAAGTACTTAGGAGTATGGATAGACAAAACATTATCATGGAGAGATCATATAGATAGTACCTGTAAAAAATCAATGCAAAGAATCTACTTTCTCCATAGACTGAGGTCATTTGGAGCAAGAAAGCAGATTATTTTATTGTTTTTTATGTCTGTAATCATGAGTGTCTTGCAGTACTGTAATTCGGTTTGTTATATGAGTTCATCTGTTAGTCTAAAAACAAAGCTAATGAACTTACTAAAAATCTGCTCTAAAATAGTGGGTCAGCCACTTCAAAAAGCATATGAACTATCTTATCATTATAATCTTGTAAGACTTGCTAATAACATAGTTTCTGAACCTAATCATGTGTTGTATAATGAATTTGTACTGTTGCCATCTAATCAACGATATAAGGTCCCAAGATACAGTCGAATTAAGTTAAAGAATTCATTTGTACATCAAGCTGTATTAGCATTGAATAACTCTAAAAAATATAAAAAGTAAATGCTCTTTGTGTGTGTGTGTGTGTGTGTGTGTGTGAGAGAGAGAGAGAGAGAGAGAGAGAGAGAGTCTGTAGTCTTTGTTGTTTATGTGATAAAGTACTGTAATTTTTAAGTGAACCTGCTGTAACACAAGATAAATTTCAGACTCAGTCTCCAATAAAAGTTTATCGTATCGTATTGTTTCATAAAATAGCATGAACAATAATTAAGTTTAATTATTTACATAAAATTAAAATATAGATATATATTGTTATTATATTTTATAGCCACTAAAATTAAATTAACTTTTTTTCATTTGTTTATATATATATATATATATATATATATAATATCTATATATTATAGTATATATATATATAGTAGATGGTGGACAACCAGCATGGGTAATAACGCCGCGTGTACCGCAATGCCTGTGGCGTTAACTGCACGTCCAGTCACATGTTAAAATCAGTTTGCGAAAACTACTGCCAGGTGGCGCAAAGGGACGGATTGCAAACTGACTGTAATTGTAAAATGTTAGTTTGTAAACGGAGATGAAACAACGAAGTAAAACAACAATAACAGTATAATATACCATTATAACATCCTTAAAAACCATTAGAAAATTTACAGTGAGTTAATTTCAAAACATGAGATAGTCTTAGGCTAGTCCATTTTATATATATATATATATATATATATATATAATTACACAGATTAGAAGCTAAATGTTTTCATTTCGGTTCATTCTTGGTAAAAAAACAAAGTCTGATTCTTGATCAGAGGTGGAAAGAGTTCAAAAATATATTCTACTCAAGTAAAAGTATCATTACATTAATGAAATTTTACTTAACTACAAGTGAAAGTACCAGTCTAAATATTTACTCAAGTAAAAGTAAAAAGTAGCTTGTTAAAAATTTACTCAGAGTAAAAATTACCTAGTTACATTTTAACAGTGGGAGGGAGGCAAAAATGGGATAGACCAAGGGTGTCAGACTCAGTTCCTGGAGGGCCACAGCCCCCACAGTTTAGATATAACCCTAATTAAACACATCTGATCCAGCTAATTTAATCATTTAGGCTTATTTGAAAACTACATGGTATGTGTGTTGGAACTAAACTCTGCAGGACTGCGGCCCTCCAGGAACTGAGTTTGACACCCGTGGGATAGGCATTTAACATCTCAAACTAGTTGTTTTAATTAAAGTAATCAGTTATTTAGAATAATAAGACATTTGGGCTGTTACCAGGCAAATCAGTATAAACAAACTCATCTTTTCAATGCAGAGGAAACACAGAAGCTTCTTCAGAAGTGGCATTTAGATGTATTTTCACACTGTTTAATGCAGGACATGACAGCATTTACAAACCTGCAGTTACGAATGCAGAAATATTGTTTTGATATATGAGACATAAAATGTTGAATAGCCTACTCATTTGAACATAATACAACTAAATAAATAATAAATTAAAAACGCCAGTAGGTGTCAGCAAGTCACTGTTAATAAGTGAGTCATTGCGATTGAACCAAATTATTTAAACGGTTGATTCATTCAGGAACAAAACACCGTCGTTTCAACAAAAATGGTAAAAACACCGTCATTGCTCAGAGACTGTGGTGGATGTGTTTTGTATTATTTTTTTTGGCAAAATATAACAAAAATGGTAAAACACAAGTTTCTTAATTAACTTCTTGCTTATTTTAACCACCAATGCAACAATGTACGTATTTAGCGTAATGTACCTCTAACTCAAGAAGAGTTGATGTCGAAGATTTTATAAGCGTGCTAGTTTGGTCTCCCTAGGTAAACACAGCTTTCACCCCCCCCACCACCACCAATTTTTGAATAGAGCTTAGATATGGCCCAGCTTCACTTAATTTCCCTTCAAGTTCAACTTCAGCAGAATACGATGAGGTTTCGGTTTCAGCTGGGTCTGCACCATAACACCTGTCTTGTCTGTCTCCATCTTTCATGTGATTTTAATAAACTAATGTTTTCTTGTCGGCTGGAAGATGAAATTCACAGACCAGTGCTGACTCTCATCTCCACAGTAATGAATATCTTCACAGATGACATAATGCTTTTGTTTTGAATTTGGTTCCATTTAAAAGTAGACATTTCAAGCTTTCTGGTAGAAATATTTCTCATGTATGTGAGGACACCCCAATTTTAAGTTATTTAATATCCAGGGAAAAAACAATTATGTCGCACGAGGTGAGGGGGACTCCCTGTCATGCATGCGCAATTAATAATTTTCCGCACTGAAATCACTTGAATAGTAGAAATAATAATAAGCAACATTTTTTTTAGCTTAACAGTAATGGGGATCCGCATTAAAAATAAATCTTCACAAGTCTACAACCGAAACAGATACAGTTATAACCCGTAAATTGATGACTATCTGAGTTTTAACAACATTGATTCTACACGCCACGATGCCGATCCAATTCGTTGATCATTGAGTGGTTCTTAATACAGATAAACGGATGCATGACTCTTATAAACTTGTTTTAATAAATCTATTTTGGCAGGAAATAATAAATAAATTAAAATAATATAAAAGCAGGTTGAAGGTTAAATATTATTGTACAAATAATGGATAAATGCTAGAAGACTTGCAAAAATAAAATGGCCGTTTCACATTTTGCATATGCATTACAAAGTACATAAGTTGTTTACATGCATTATCAAAAATTAAACCAAAACAAGATTGGTAATGAAGCAGATAAACTATGTAGACCAATAAGAATAATGCTGTTGCATTGCACTTCAGTCATCATGCACTCGCACAAACTTGCAAAAAAAACTTGCCCTCTGATATTTGATATTAATATTATACACATCTGCATTTAAATGCGGATGCAGTTTATTTCTTTTTTTACTTTACTTAAATTGTATGAAAGCCAGTAAAGTACGGCTCCCTTTAAAATCAATAGTTGTCAATTAATGAAGCTCTTTTGTTACATAGTGTGGGGGGCACTTTTGGTGATTATAATGAGAGAATTGAGATTAAATTGTGAGGACATTTTATTCAATCTGTCAATCTTTAGAGTTTTGAATGATTTAGCAATCTTGCAGGTTTAATTCATTTTTTTCTTGTTTTAAATATAATATATATATATATATATAGATATATCATATTATATATAATATATATATTATAATAGTGAACAATATAGTTATTTATTTTGTTGTTGGTTCTGTGTTTGTAATTGCTTTACACAGAAATGTGTGGTTTTGTTATTATAAAACATTCACAGTGTATATTGTGTTTGTGTGTGACAGGTATGTGTGGAGTGTAAATACTTCTCAAGAGCCTTGTAAGTGTCTTCAGAGTATCGGTCTTCATCAGTGTGCATGAGCTGACTGATGGTGGCCACCATGACTCTGCCAATGACTGTATAAAAGATATATCATTATTTATTATTACAAGTATTATTACATTTCTACATAAATGGCATTTTAACTAGTCACCTTGTCTTTCAAACAAATTAATATATTGTACTGTTTTACATTCGTACCTCATTTAACAAGCTAGCGGACAGCAGGTTATTTTGACAATAACAGCAGCTGAGGGGATGTTCTGGGATGTTAGTTGCTCCATGTTTGGAGGTGAGACATCGGACACTTGAGGCAAGCGTACATATTCTCTTCCAGGATCCCCCTAACAAACAACCAAAACCATAGTGCCAATATTTGTTTAATCAAAAGCACTCAAAATGCCAGAGGTCAAACCAATGACTAAGTTGTAATATTTTTTACAACTTATTTATTTATTTATTTTTTACATTTGACGACTACTATAAATATATCAATCAGTTTATTTGGTGCAAGAAATGTGTTTGCCGACAGTAATCAAACTCAATTACATCATTAAACTGCCACAAACTCAAAATATTAGTATATAAATAATTAGTTTTATACAAAAATTATGGAATGGCTTAATTTTAACATAAAATGGATAATTATACATACATAATTAACAGTGCTAATGGTGAAAATAATATATATTTGGTATCACTAAATGATAATAAAATAACACTAGCATCAACTTTTGTCATTCAAAATGAATGTAAATTTGTTAAAATTGTCAAACAGTGCCCTCTATTGAATTTCAAAGATATAAATACAGACGTTGACTTTGCGTTCTAACACCTCCAGGTTCAAGCCACAGTCCAGAAGTTTAACTCCACCAAAAAATTCAAACACTGAGGCCCTCTCTTATTTATTTGTCTTTTATTTCCCTAATGCTTATGGATTGATGTTTTTTGTATGTATGACTGTTGGTACTTTGTAATATTACATCCCCCTGGCTGTTCTGGCGGGCAAAAGCTGTGTGAATAAGCTAGTCTGACCAATCCACAGTGAGTGGGAAGGTCAAACCGTTGAGTGTTTCCTCTGGACCGGTATTACCTGCAATTGATTACTAATAAGTCATCCTCGACCAAAACGTGAAATGGTCTTTATTATTTTAAGGGCCAGGCTTTACGGAATCTCTGAAATGCATACTGTAGTTTGAGAGTGGTTAAAAGCTGGGTTAGGATGGTAGTTGTGTTGATGAATTGGTAGTAGGGTGATGTGGTGGTCATAGCACTTAATGTGGTGAAGTGGACTGTTAGTAGTGATAAAAGGGGTGGTGTAGGATTGGAAGTAGTTATAACAGGGTGGGTCGTAGTTGGTAGTAGTTATAACAGGGGTGGTAGTAGTGAATAAACAGTGGTATAGGATTGCAGTAGTTATAACAGGTGGTAGTAGGACGGTGGTATTTGGCTAAATAGGGTATGGTATTTGCTTCTGCCGTACTTGGTACGGGGTGGTCATCGAGGCAATGTTGTGGCAAGCATTCGTAGTGGCGTGGATTACCCCCATCCTCCCACTAAACGTCTTCCTTATAATACTGTCAAACAGAAAAAACAATTCAGTTAGATTCAGCACTATAAGTTTGGTACATAGATGTCATCTATGTTTTTTAAACACTATTTAGTGGCATCATTTCCTGAGACTTAAAAAAAAAGAAGGATATTTAAACTGAAAAATTATATTTCCCTTCCAAAAGTGGTTCGTGTGCACATTTTTGTAATGTTTCTCATTATCACTCACCGTTTTCTATTCGACCTGTGATCGCCAGATTCCAGATATTTGCATTCAAAGGCATTACAGCGTGCATGAAGTGAATTTTAATTTTATATCATTTACGAGGTATATTATGTCACACTTCTCTAGTAAGTTGCATCTGTGTGGGGGGGGGGGGGGGTGTAAGGAACTTCTGCATGAAATGGTGTAGTGCAATCCGTGAATGAATATACATGTCAATCGGAACCAGTTCATTCATGGAGAAAAAACCTTTTCCCCTTTAAAATAACACCTGTGTGCAATAGAAAGTTTCATGGAACCAAAGCTTGCCAAAGAACTTCTATTTTTTAGGTGTAGATTAAAAAAAATTCTAATATAATAATAACATAATTATAATATTTAATAATAAAATAATAATAAACCTCATATAGTATATATTGGTTCTTTTAAAGTTTTCATTGAAGGTTTCTTTTGGGAACCAAATGGTCTTCACAGGGTAATGGGTTTATTTGCGTTATTTCTGCACCCAACAGTGCCAAACAGTATTTTATTGTGGTGCTGGCCTATTCCCTTGCACATATAGAGTAAAGCGATACAAGACATAAACCCAATAAAATTTTTGCACTTAGACATCATTTGCAAGTGAAACTCCAGCACACAAGTCTTTAAAATCCCTGTGAACATGTCAAATCCGTCTCAACTGGGCGAATCTAAGTATCTGGCACCCAAATAATAATAATAATAATAAATACTTCATATTAATTAATTGATTAATAAAAAGGCATTTATTCAAACAAAAAAATTTATTGTTCATAATAGATATAATAATATATATATAGATATTTAAGTATTGGGTCAATATATAAATATATTAGAACCCGATAACCTTACACACCACACACACACACACACCACACACACAATATATCGATATATATATATATATCGAGATATATATTAATATAGATGATAGAGATATATATCTATATATATATAAATATATCTATATATAATATATATACTATTCTAATCTTTTTCTGAAAGTTAATCTGTATGTTACAATAATCCCTTACCCTGAAAGAAATACAGCAGCAGCATGGAGGCAATCCATCATCACTCCCAATTAATCATCCAGATCTGGGTTTCTCGAAAATGTTGGTAATGACCGTATGTAGGAGGATCTCATATGTTCAGTTTGACATGATATATGCATTTAAGGGTAAAAACAGAGCATGGACAACGGTAATGTGCGATGTTTTGCAAAAAAACCAAATGGACAAGAAAACAATGTTTTTGGGAATTGGGAGGTCGTATCATTTTCCCCTCTTACAGATCTGATAAGAACACATTATCTAATTATAAACTAGTCTAAAAACGTGAGTCGTAATTAATGAATATATAGTCTATTTTAATTTGATAGTCCTCTCAAATTAAAATTACTCGCCATCCAATATAACTGACCTTCTTTTGTTTAAAGAAAAATACCCCCATCCTAAGAAGTCATCCTGTACATCTGGGATTGCATGAGTAAATGATTTCATTTTGGTGTTCTATCCATTTTAATAATAATATAAAATATATAATAATAAAGAAAATGCTGGCTGTTTCCTTTTGGTATTTTAAGCTTTTCAACCTGTCAAATTTTGTGTAGATAGTAAGATATGCTGTGATAATTTGACCATTTGTAATACACAGCCTAATATCTTCTTTACATAGAGAACAAATCTTTTGTTTAATAGTCATGGAGAGATTCAACAGCATGAGTGGCGCGCTTAGCGATTAAGATCACAATACTACTATGCGTGTAGTACCCTCTACTAATGTGCCATTGGCCAACAAACTGATTTCAGGGCCACGTAAACACTGCATTTGTGTAAAAAGATTGACATGTGTCCACACTTTTAAAGAGAAATTACTCAACTCTAGTTTGTTATTCAAATTGAGCCTTGCTGCGTGGAGTACAAATTGCTGTTATTTCAGAGATACGCCATTGAACAACATGCAAATTAACGGCACTCTTAACACTGATAACGCAACTAACTGCAGAAGCACGAACCCCCAAAGCAAAAACCTTAGATAAGAAACGCTACTTCTTGCCTTTAATAGTATATCCATATTCTAGAACTATTCGTCAGACACGAGAAGAGAATTTTCATGCTGAAGGTCAGGGGTTTTTCCACATGCATCCTGTCAGAACAACTACGTTTTACTAATGAAGAGACAATGTCTCTCTCTATTTTTTTTTTTTCATTGTGTAGCTTATGGATAAGCTGTGAACACTGACAACCTGAACCCAGCGCCAACATCAAATGGTGATGAGGTTTTAACTTGGAAAACCTACTGTCGAAATTGTCCTGACAGTGTATTTGGAATGAAGACAGAAACATGTTGCACAAGAAATTCCATAGGAAAGGAATAAGGCTGAACGAGGTGCAAAGGTTAAACAGGTTAATTTCTATTAAACAATACCCTTGGGTTGTTTCATTCAGTGGAAGAAAAAAGGAAGGGCATCATTAAAAGCTTTTACAAGCTCGATTCCAAAAAAGTTGGGACACTATACAAATTGTGAGTAAAAAAGGAATGTAATAATTTACAAATCTCATAAACGTATATTTTATTCACAGTAGAATATAGATAACATATCAAATGTTGAAAGTGAGACATTTTGAAATGTCATGCCAAATATTGGCTCATTTTGAATTTTAAGTGAGTTACACATTCCAAAAAAGTTGGGACAGGTAGCAATAAGAGGCCGGAAAAGTTAAATGTACATATAAGGAATAGCTTCAGGACCAATTTGCAACTTATTAGGTCAATTGGCAACATGATTGGGTATAAAAAGAGCCTCTCAGAGTGGCAGTGTCTCTCAGAAGTCAAGATGGGCAGAGGATCACCAATTCCCCCAATGCTGCAATATCAGAAAGCAGTTTCTCAGAGAAAAATTGCAAAGAGTTTGAAGTTATCATCATCTACAGTGCATAAAATCATCCAAAGATTCAGAGGAATCTGGAACAATCTCTGTGCGGTAGGGTCAAGGCCGGAAAACTCATACTGGTGGCCATGATCTTTGGGCCCTTAGACGGCACTTCATCCCTACAGGAATGCTAGCTGTAATGAAATCACAACATTGGGCTTCAGGATACTTCCAGAAAACATTGTTTGGTGCACACAATCCACCCTGCCATTCGCCGTTGCCCGCTAAAACTCTATAGGTCAAACAAAGAAGCCATATCTAACATGATCCAAAAGCGCAGGGTTTTTTTTCTGGCCAAGGCTCATTTCCACTGGCTGTGGCAAAGTGGAAAACTGTTCTGTGCTGTCATACGAATCAAACTGGAAGTTCTTTTTTTGTCGGAAACCTGCGATGCCACTTATCATCCGGACTAAAGAGAAAGGACACAACCCAATTTGTTATCACGCTCAGTTCAGAGCCTGCATCTCTGATGAGCCATGCATAGGGTTTGCAAGAGCTGCATGTGCAATGGCATGTTAACACATCTGGAAAGAGCACCAGCAATGCTGAAAGGTATATCCAGTTCTAGGTCTTCCCGAAGACCTTTCCTTTTCCAGACCTGACATGCCAGACCACATACTGCATCAATTACCACATCATGGCTGCGTTAGAATCAGGATGCCTGGGTACTGAAATGGTCCAGCCTGCAGTCCAGATCTTTTATCACCCACTGAGAAAACATTGTGGTGCCTCGCATAAAAAGTAGAGGAGGCAACAATGAAGACCTAAGACAGGTGAGCAACTAGAAGCCTGGAATAGACCAAGAATGGACAACCCACATCCTATTCCCCTAAACGGTATCAACTTGTGCTCCTCTCAGTCCCAGAATTTACAGACTGTTATAAAAAACCGAGAAAAAAGGGGGAAAAAAATCCAAAACAAAAAAACCGGGGTAAGTATGGCCTTTGTTGCACCAACTTTTGTGGGGAGATGTGTTTTGATGCCATGCAATTTAAAATCAACTTAATTTTCCCACATAAAATGATACATTTGCCTGCAGTTGAAACATTTGCGATTTCATCTATAATAGTGGTATGAAGATAAAATAATTGAAATTTGAAACTTAATTTGTAAAAAAAACAAAAAAAAAAACAAAATTTGTAAAAAAAAAAAAAAAAAAAACAAAAAAAACTGTAATATTCATACTTATGAACTTGTGTTTTTTTCCATGTTTATATAAAGTAAAACAAGAGAGAACTGTTACAAGTGTTGGTGTGCAGCAAACGCTTCGGCAGAAGGCGATATAGAAAAGTGTGCTTTTAAGGATCCGACAGGATAGCTGGCAGGGGCCATAAACACAGATCATGGATTTGCCATCAACGTAGTCATCAAGCGTCAAACGATAAACAATAGCGGACCCACTGGAACTTAACAGACAGGGTATTTAAACACAAGGGCACTGTAACAGTTTGCCCCCTCCCGGAATGGTGCATCCTCGCAAAGACAGAAATCTTCCAGAGAGGGGAGGTGGTGGTTCGGGAGGTGGGCGAAGGGCAGGCAATGGCGAGGCAATGGGAGAGGAAGCAATAGGGCATGTAGAACCGGTGTCCCAAAGCCAGGGCGGCGCCAAGGATGCCGGAGGAGCCAATGCGGGAGCAGAAGGCTGAGGCGACCAAGGCGGCACCATCTGGATAAAGACCATCAGCTGCGCTGTCCATGGACTCGTCACACTTGGATGCTGAACCACCTGCACTTCGCCAGATCCCGGTCCAGCTTATCGGCCAGAGTTTCCCCTACACCTTTGTTACACTTCTAACCATTGCTTGGTTTGCCCCAGTTGGGCAGCCAGGAGATAGAGTGGAGATTGCTGATCCGTTCCATATTTCTGGTCTTTAAGCAAAATGTTGCAATTATCATCCAGTGCTTCTTTGAAAACACTCTCCCATCTGAAAATAGCTGCTTTTGTTAATCAGAAATTGTAGTCTCTAAATGAGGAGCTTTGGGTGCTTTTGGGGAGTTTTCTTGATCTCCGTGGAAAAAAGACTGCTGTTTGCACAAACCTTGCTTTAACTTTCCTTGGGCTTTTCTCTGCTCCGTAGTGCGATGCCGGCAGTGGAGTTAGCATAGTAGTGTGCGTGACAACATTCGATATGTCTCTCCCACAGTTGGTCAGCTTTGGCCATCGGCACAGTCGCCCTAAATGCTGACACATGCAGTGAATCTTTCACAGTGGTAAAAAAGAACTCTTCTCTTTCTCCCATTCAATGTGGAAACTGTTTTCTTTTTTTTTTTCGTAGATTTCCCATTTCTTCGGACTAAATCATCTCCTCAAACCACCTTCACTGCGGCAAGCGGTTACCAGGTGAACCAACTACTGTACCTTGTCAGTGTGGGTGCCACTTGCTTAGACCCTGTGCTATTATAAACAGTGAAGTGTGTTTAGCTGAATTTAATTTACACATTTGTCTGACGGGTCATCACACACACTGTAACGCAGCTGCCATCCTATAACAACCCTAACTACACTTTGCCTATATCTGGCTATACAACTTCTTTCTTTTTTCTTTTGGTCTCTGGAATTTGCCACTAGTGCCTGTAAGCCATGGCTTGATTTCATTTACTTCTATTATTAGTCAGCTAAAGCTAAATCTCATGGCCCTGGCAGAGACTTTATCAAGCCAGAGAACTGCTGCTTACACCTGCAGCACTCTCCAATAATTTCTCATTTTCCCACTCCCCCCGTTTTGAACTGGAAGGGGTGGTGGTAACTGTCAGCTTAATCTCTAATACTTGGAAATGTTTCCTTTACCATCTTTGGGTATCAACAGCTTTCTTTGAATCTTAGTCAGTTGTACTATTACCTACCCTCCATTAAATCCATTTTTGTAGTTTCTACTCTACACCACCTCGGACACTTCCTCTCACTCTTACCCTCAAACATGGTTCCTGACACATCACTTACCCCTCCAACATGTCATCCTTTCGATGTAATCCTACAGTAGCACACTCTCACCCCTACCAGCTATCCGCTATGGTTTCCATCTTCGCTTTCGTTCCCTAAAACTGTTAGCATATTTGCTGATAACAATGGATACTGATACTGTCGCCCCCCTCCCCCCCCCCCCCCCACCCCCTCCCACTTTAGGCACCCCACAACACCCCCCAATCAGATACAATCTTGGTTTAGACACTGTTTTCCACTTGGTTATCTCGATCTTCACTAAGTTTCCACCACCCACCCAAGGCACACCCCTGTACCAACCACCCCTGACAGCCCCGCACGGGTTATTCTGATGTTTTCTACTCCTTTTCTCCCCCCCCAGCCTCCCCCCACCACGTCACCCACCCCCCCCCTTTTCTTCTTTTTTTTGCCAAACATGTCTGTTTCTTAAGCTTTAGATTCCTTCCTGTTTGGTTCTGCTGAAAGGGTCTTTTTTTGTTTTCCTTTTGTTGTTTGCGCTGATATCCAAATTTAATATACTAGTCACTCATCTCTCCTTCTCTGATAATGTCTTCCACTGCTAAATGACATACTACCATAACAAATTAACATTTGTCGAACTCTTCGCATGCTTTTTAAACAACACTTTTTCCTCGCTCCTTTGTACCTCGTCTCCCCCCTCCTCTCAACTCGATAGCTGACGACTTTGCCACGTTTTTCATTAATCAAATTATAAACAACAGTGCACAACTCTTTCCACACCACAATCTGTCAGCACAGCCTCACCAGCACCAGTACCCGGATTCCACACCTTCTCTTCACTTTCGGAGGCAGAAGTCCACCAAACTCATCCTTGCTAATCTCCTACACTACTTGTCCGCTTGCATCCTATTCCATCTAATCTCCTTCAAGCCATTATCTCCTGCAGGTGTACACTGCACATCACTCACATCATTAACATTCTCCTTGCCACACTGTGTTTTTTTTTCCCTTTAGATACGCGTGGCTCGTACAACTCCACTACCTTAAGACCCCCTCAGCCAACGCTTTTAGAGAACTATTACTGCGACCCTCACCACACCCCCCAATTCCCAATTTATAGGGTTTTATTTTAAGCAGCCAGACAGACCAGTCCCCTTCTTTCCTTTCATTGCAAAAAACTTGAACGAGCTGTGGTTCAACCAGATCTCTGCCTTTCTCACAAAGAACAACCTCCTTTCAATACTTATCTTGGCAGCTTCCCCCCCCTCCTTCAACCCCATCACTGGTCAAGTGGCTTCTCAGGAACCGCACTCCAGTGTAGTCCTGTACACATTCTTACCTAAGCAGATAGGTCCTTCAAAGTATCTTGGAGAGGTGAGGTGTCCAAGTCGCAACATCTAACTACTGGGTTCCCTCAGGCTCAGTTCGTTGTACCACTTCTCTTCTCTTTCCTACATGGCATCATTGAGGTTTCTTTCATTCAGAAACATGGCTTTTCATAACCATTGCTATGCCGATGACACTCACTCTACTCTCATTCATCCTGATGATCCGACGGTAGCTGCTCGCATCTCAGCTTGTCTAACAGACATTTTTTCTTGCTGGAGGAAGGACCGCTCACCTTCAAACTCAACCTTGCCCTAGACAGAACTGCTTTCGTGGTTTCAGCAAACCCCATCGGTTTCAATCACAATTTCACCATCCAGTTAGGCACATCAACCATAACTCCTTCAAAAACAGCCAGAAACCTTGGAGTTATGATTGATGATCAGCTAAACTTTCTCAGACCACATTGCTAAAACTGTCCAGATCCTGCAGATTTGCTTTATTCAATCATTTTTTTCGGAACATTGGCAGGTACTCTTGTTCAAGCTCTTGTTCTGTCCAGACTGGATTATCGCAATGCTCTCTTGGCAGGTCTTCCAGCCAGTTCTATCAGACCTTTAAAAATTAATCAGCCAGTTCTATCAAACCTTCACACCTCTGTTTATCAATTTGCACTGGCTACGTTCACACCTCTGTTTATCAATTTGCACTGGCTACCAAGAGCTGCTTGCATAAAAGTCAAGGCATTGATGTTTTGCCTACAAAACCACCAACTGGCTCTGCACCCCTTTACCTAAATTCATTACTTTATGGTGCCCTCTAGAAGCTTGCGTTCTGCAAGTGAACGTCGCTTGATTGGCCATCCCAAAGAAGCACAAAGTCACTTTTACGGACTTTTAAATTAAATGTTTCCCTCCGGTGGAAATGACCTGCCCAACATCAAATCCGAGCAGCTTGAGTCCTTAGCCATCTTCAAGAATCGGCTATTAAAAAACACATCCTCTTCCATCTTTTATTTTTGACCCTCTAACTTTAGCACTCACTATTCTATGTCTTAAAAAAAAAAAAAAAAAATCTAACTATTTTCTAATCTTTTTGTAAAAAAAAAAAACACCTCTAACACTAGCTTGCTCCCGCCCCTTAATTTTTCTTTTTGTTACTTGTTTTTCTTTTTATTTATTATATTATTTAAAAGCCATTTGCTATGTGTCCTGCGTTTAAAACTAGCTGAGACTTGTTATAGCACTTGTATATCATTGGCTCTTTTGTTGATTTTGATTGCTTCCATGTGTACTCATTTGTAAGTCGCATTGGATAAAAGCGTCTTCTAAATGTAAAATGTAAATATACAATGAATTTTAGGCCTTAATTAAAAATGATTTAAGATCTTCGCACCACTGAGTCCAAAATTTTTGTCCAAAATTTTCACACATTGAAAAATGAATACGACCTCACGTTGTGTCAATCACATTTACACACTGCCTCCGAAACTTTCGTCCGTCATAAAAAAATTCAGATCATGGTTCGATTTTCTGCGTTTTGCGTTTCCGTCATCCGTAGCATGCATTTTAAATATGAAAGGAATGACGAACATGAAAAAACAGATAAATGCATGCGAAAAGTTCGGACTCAGTGTGCAATGGCCTACTCACACTGCAATTGTGTTATTAGTAATTTATCCTTTGCCATTTTATTAGTTTTATTTTTTAAAAAATACTATTTACATTTACAAAATTTAAATATTCAAAAAAAAAAACATCTATAAATATTAAATCTTAAAATAAAAAAACTTTATTTTACACTAGCCTATGTTTTCGGGTCTCAAGATAAATATTAAGGGAGGAGTGATTAAATTAAAATTTATTTTAGTTACTACAAGCAGGGCATGCTGAAAAGTAGTCATTTAAGTTTGTTTACAGAATGCTGTTGTCACACTGCTGCAAAACTCTCATACAGTATTATACAAATAATTATTCAAAAAATATAACTTCCCAGCAGCCAGTAGGTCCCGAAGTCCAAGAGTAGGCCCCTGGGCTTCAGCCCCTTAAAGCTCGTGCGTTAATGCGCCCCTGGGTTCAGCATAACTCTTGCCCAAAGTTTTGCACAATTGCTTGTGTGATTATCCACTGGCTCGCCTTCCTGGTTTAAACAAATATTTACAATATTGCGACATTACCAGCCAAACCCCACCACCCACCACGCCATTGAGTTCGCGGTTGGGGGGGCTGCGCATTTGCGCTATGCCACTGGACTCCCTCCATTAGTCAGTCTAGTGTGCACGCTCACTTTTGCCCATGCTCGCCCAAAAATAAAATTCTGGCTATGCCACTGGGTCTAAATAAAACAATTTGCAACTATTACTGTTATTACACTTGTATACAAAACTTATTATGTTTGTTATAGAGTGCGTCATACTGTAGGTGACGCAGTTGTCACGGCGACTTTTTCCCAGCCCTAATTTCAGGGCAGTTCGTGAAGACAGAATAATCAAGAGATGTGACAAATGTACAGAAGTCAGTTCCAGATCCACCCTCCACACCAGACGTCTCTCTCTCATATGGATTGCTGTCTACTAGCATATTGTGTTCTCTTCCACACTTCGGTGGATGCAGATATTACTCAGGGACATGAACACTTGAATATTGCAAGAATAGGGGAAAGTAAGAATTACTTAAAGGGGTCCTATTATTATGCTCTTTTACACAAGTCAAGATTTTGTTTTGGGGGTGCACTAGAACAGGCTCTCCTACTAGGTTGTTCGAAAAATGATGATTTTAAAACCACTCTAAGCTCGTCTGTTTTGGGAACACTAGCTCGTCTCTGACATAGTGATAACACTTGTTGCCTTCTCTAGTGCAGCTCAACCAGGTCTCGTTCTCTCTTTGAGATATCACAAATCCCGGAAAATATTCGTTATAGTCCAAACAAAGTTATTCATTGTAGTAGTTTTTGAAAAGTGATTTCTCTGTTAAATAAAATGTCTCCTTTTGAATTGGACTTTGGGCTTTGTAACTTTGCAGATCTTTTTTATGCTCAAACGAACAGCAACATTACAACACTAACTAAAGTTGAAAAAAGTGAAAAAGCATAATAAGCACCCCTTTAAGATTTAAGAATTAATGTTACTTTCTTAATATATATACTGTTTTTGTTTTGTTCTCCAAATCACTTAAAAAGCCAATTCACACCCGCCAAACTCCAACAGGGTAAACACAGTCGAAACGAAACAAAATTAAAAAAAATACAAATTTAAATAGTTTTTTGTGCGCAGTGTGAACTGACCATAATGCTGTATGTTAGGTGTGAGATTCATTTAACTTGGATTGCTATAATACATCTATTCATAAGTGCACCACCTTGTGAAAGCACAATTCCCTGCCACATTTGCTGTATCCATAAAGTGGTATCTTTATCAACGGTGCGTTCCAAATGGGATATATTGCCCTCTGAGGGCACTTCGGAGTGAAAACAATCAATGGCCGCCATATTGAAGGGGCTGTTCCAAACACGAAGTGCTCAAAACTGGCCACTTCAAAAGGGCCCTTCAGAATGAAGGATTTCAAAGGGTAACAACTGATGGACATTTGGGCTCCCATGATCCTTTGATTCTTTTGCATTAGAGTCCTGCAATGGGTCGGGTACCCGCATAAAAGTGGCTAAAACGGGTGAATTGTGACATTCCTAAAATTCACGGGCAGGGATGCGAGCAGATAATTAACTCCTTGCGGGGCGGTAGTAGCACGGATGAAAAATATGTGCAATATTTGTATGTCTAAATTATCATTACACATACGCAACAACGATATGAACATTTGACCCATCACGTCACCACCACTGCAACAGTGCAACTTTTGTTGATGCTTCTCGTAGCCTAGTAGGCTATTGTTTGTCTGAGCGACAGGCGCAGGTTGGTATTTTTCTTGTTCTTTTTTTTTCAGTAATAGGTCTATTTGCGTATAGTTATTGAGGTTCCAAGTATATATTTAGGTGCCGATGGTAGGCTACTTGAATGGTGCAAAACAAAGCGCACTTTAGCCTGTTTCATTAGCTCATTCATGACGCTGTTGTGATGTTGAGAGAGGTGCGAGATAAAAAATAAAGCACTTTAATTGGAATGGAGTTTTAGCATGTGTGATTTATCGCAGGCACGGATCGGGTAATGGGCCAAATATTAAAGGGGCTGGGCGGGTGCGGATTTAATTTTTGATATTTATCACGGGTGACTAGTCGGATATGGTGCTGAACTTGCGGGTACGGGCATTGGGGGGGTCTCCAAAAAATGGACCCGTGCAGGACTCTGCTTTGCATGATGCATGTGGAACACAGCAACACTATTATATATTATTTTATTTAATACACAATACTTATTTTGCATTTCAAATTTGCACATACCATACCTGTACATACATAACGTCTATATTATATATTGTGTTTTTGTCACATTGTCTATTTTGTCTATTTTTATATTCCTTATTATTTTTAAATTACTTGTCCTGTCTTGTCACTTTCATCCTGTTACACTGTGGAGCTTCTGTCACTAAAAAGCAAATTCCTCCTATGTGTAAACATACCTGGCACCGTAGAAAAGCTCATTCTGATTCTGATTCTGATCGATGTATGACGGCCGCCTCCGTGTTGGCATGTGATGATTGGCACTTCAAGAAAACGTTGTTTGGTCCCCTACAACCTTGTAACCCTTTGAAGCTATCACTCCTAGGGGATAGCCCCTTTGAAGGGATTAGGGCATGGCTATTCAATTAGTTCATTTGAGGCCAGATTATTGAATTTAAAATTTGAAGGGCACTGGGTGGGGGCGGTTATCTCAAATGTCTTTTTTTTTGGGAGGGCCTATAAAAATAATAAATGAAAGTTGAAAGCATATTCAGCTGTGTAAAAATAAATACAAATATTTATGTACCACAATAACATCTTTTATAAGGTTAACATTAGTGCGATCAATTGATTATAAAAAGAGTACTAATCAATTCACACATTTTATGTAATTAATTGTGATTATTGCATAGTAATGTATTTATGTTATCATTCGTATGTATTATGTGATCAGGGGGCAATGTTGAGTGCCTACTAATATTTGTGCATAATGTTTTGACCCTGGTTGCTTTACAGAAGGATAATCGTTTTTTTATACGGTTGCCAGAAAAAAAACATCATGAGCATTCCTAATTCCTTTTTTGTTGGTTCATGCCTGAACTGGGTGTTGATAAATGTACTCCCCCTTTTATATTAATAAGTAGTCAATTCAGTTAATATATTTGTCCACTGTTTTTAAAGTTGCATTGTCCTTTTTATTATTTTTAATTTTTTTTTTGTTTAAATTCAGTTTTCCAAATTACTGTTTTTTTGGATTTATTATTTAGAAGGAAAATTAAATCATTTACATGTACTGTATTTTTTAGATTTTATTACTTACATACTTGGGTTGTTTTTTTTTTTTTTTTTTTAAAATATATTTACATTGTTATAGAAATCGTATATAGTTACATATATACATAAATGTAAATGTTAAGAAATATTGTAGAATGTTAATAATATGGTCATATATAGTCTCCCCCTATTGCAAATTAATATAATATTTACCTAGTCTGATATATAAATTGTACTGACATATAAAAGGAAATAAAGTATAATGTAAATACCTATAATTTTATAATCGGAAAATATTTACAATGTTTTAATAATATGTGAAAAATATTAAAAAATGTGGCCAAAATCAAATATTTAAATATTTTTTTTTTAAATAAATTTCAAAATATATTTAAATACATACTTGTATAAATTATATTTTTGTTTCTATTTAAAATGTAAATATTTTTTACCTATGGGAAAACAATGTATTTATTATTAATATAATTTCAATCTATGTGACTTTTTCACTGTATGGGCTGAATTGCATTATTTCATATATTTCGCTGTATATCCTATGTTTTTATTTTTTTTTTTTTTTTATTAATAATTTGAGATCGTATCACACTGTTTCATATTTTTGTGCGTTTTTTCAAAATAAATGAACGGAATACATTTTGAAAGTTTGTATCATCATCATTCACAGCTGTTGAAACAGCCTTTTAAATTAGTTTGGGCATATGAGGGACATAAATTAGAGTTAACTACTGCATGACCGCCCATAGAAAAAAAATAATTATTAAAAAATTAAATATTACCAACTGAATACCAGCACACACACTATTGATCCGCGACGTTGCCACGACGTCGCAGGTTTCTTACTGGCAACATCACAAAGTTACGTTTTGGCGATGTATACGCAACCTTTCACTTTTCCGTTTGCCCCACGCCACGACGTAACTTTTGGTCACCATATTACACGTTGCATTTACATAACAGTTGCGTATTTTTGTTAGCTGGGTATAGATCAAAGCGATTGTAACAGGCCATTAAGTCATGTTTAACATTATGTTGAATATATAAAATGCATATAAGATGATTAAACGGTTCTAAAGTTTACTGTTATGAGTTCTCTGAAATTCAAAAGAAACACTAAAATATATTAAAGCACCACTATGTAACTTTTTCTGTGTACAAAATTTTTAAAAATGTATATAATGAGTGAGTACATCATGAAACATATCATCTTCCATTACCGCGTTTTTTGTCTTATCCCAAGTCACTAAACGTTACACTTTTTTTAAGTTCTTAGATTTGGAATATTTTTAGCCTGGTCTGGGTCATCACCGCTGCGGAGTAATTACCTGCATGAATCGCCAAAGACATAAAACTTAGAAGAAGCAGCTCCGGTTAGAATATTCTTCCGTGGGATGCGTTTGCAGTTTCTGTTTATTAACCACTAGTGCGCCAAAAGTTACATAGTGCTGCTATGTAAAAATATTTTACGGTGCTGGCTATATTTTACAGCAAAGTCGTGGCCCTAATGGCTAGAGAGTTTAAACTCCTAACCCTAATGATTACTGGTGTTCGAGTCTCAGTGCCGGCAATACCAAGACTGAGGTGCCCTTGAGCAAGGCACCAAAACCCCCAACTGCCATAGTAACGTCCATGATTAATGCTGGTATAAATTTTTTCCATTATAAAAAAAAGTGTCATAACCGCAATATATCAATGACATATGAAACGTTAGCCGACTTGATGACGGATGCACCATTTGGCAGCCAAAATAAGCAAAAAGACAGAACAAACTGTACCGAACAATGACGTTTAGTGATTGCGATCAAATCAAGTCCAAGTCACCTTATTTATATAGCGCTTTTAAACAAAAAGATTGCGTCAAAGCCAACACACCTAACAACCATTAATTAGGAAAACAGTGTGTCAAATATTGCAAAATGACAGTTAAAGGCAGTTCCATCATTGAATTCAGTGATGTCATCATGCAGCTCATTTTTTGTTCAGTTTTTAAATATAGTATCTGTGCAATAATTTGCAATCAAGTCAACGATATCACTGTAAAATAAAGTGTCCCACAACATAAGCAAGCCAGAGGGCGACGACAGCAGCAAGGAACCAAAACTCCCATCGGTGACAGAAAATGGAGGTCAAAAAACCTTGGGAAGAGAAACCAGGCTAAGTCGAGGGGGGGTCCAGAATTCTCCTTCTGAACCAGACGAAACCAGCAGTTCAATTTTCCAGCTGCAGCAAAGTCAGATTGTGGCAGAAGAATCATCTATTTCCCTGTGGTCCGTTGTCCCAGTAAGGGTCGTCTGAGACAAGGGTCTTTACAGGGGATCTGTCTCTGGGGCTCTAGTCCTGGTCTCCGGCTGTCTTTCAGATAGAGGCGCGCATTAGTGCAGCAAAAAACATGACGGCAGTTGGGAAGTATTTAAAACCTGTCCGAGAAAGACGCAAAAAATCATTACAAGCACCGCACAGCGAGAGACCGTTTAGTACTTGCAAAATCTACAGTCTTCCATGAGGAAGGAGGAGGGGTGGCTGTGTGGCTATGGTTCACCTTTATGATGATGAAAATCCTGAAATGGCCCCCCCTAAACAATTAAATGTGCTGGCAGAAAACGTTGTTTTATAATTCACGCAACGAATTGCGGTCAAACAGTGGGGGGGGGGGGGGGGGGCTGCAGGAGGCTTGCGACGCTGTTTGTTAGCCAGGGTGTTTCAGTGTCCCCCCCCCCCCAATCCATGAGGGAAAAAATCTGCGCTGAACGTGTTACTAACCCGTCAAGTTGCTCAACAACTTTTATGATTTTTTTTTGTTTTTTACAATGGGCATTTTTTTGACAAGGTGGAATACGTCTGTGGGGGTGGCCCAAATAGTAATGAGAATAATGTTTATAAATACCCTGCTTGTCAACCACTGAGGCCTTCCATGCGGGTTTTCCGTCAAAATAAAAAGCTCCAACAACATTTCCCCAATTAATGTTTAGTATTGTAAAAGGAAACTATTATTTTTGTTCCGTTAAATAAAATATTTAAAAAGGTAAGACAATAATAAATGTTAATAATTACAATAGCTCTAGTAATAGGGCTACATTTTTTATAACGTTTTCACACCAATAGTGTTTTTTCAGATTGGGAGCTCGTAATAAAAAAATTTTTTTTCTAATGTTTTAAAGAATTCCCTTCTGCTGCTTGCCAGCAAGGCTACATTATTTGCAAGCCCTGAAATCAAGAAGGGAGTCCAAAAATGGCCACAAAAATATTATTTTTACTAAACTTTATTAAATTTTAAGTTTAAATTGGGTGCTTTTGGTGGGCTATAAGGCTCCTGGCCCTTAGAAAATGTTTTTTAAAAATGAAATCAGTGGGGTTTTTTTTTTAATAATAAGTCCATTTTAAATTGTGTTTTTGTTTTGTATTAGTGTATAATGTTTAAAAATAATTTTTAGTTCCATGTGTAGTGGTCCCATTTCATTCATTTAACATTTGTTTTATATTTGGAGAATATCCGAGTTATTTGACCACATTTGAAACCTTTTTTTTTTTTTTTTTTTTTTTGTTTTTTTTTAAGTAACGCAATTAGTTTTCCCTGGTTACTTTTATAATGATAGTAACTCAGTTTACTGTTTCTGAGAAAAGTACTAGTAACTATAACTACTAACTTTAGCTTTTTTAAAGTAACTTGCCAAACTGGTCACTACTATTTGCACCTATGATGCTGCTTTCTGCCCACACCCTGTCTGACAATAGATTTACACTTCAAATTAGGTAGGTCTGTCATTAATGACAGTAGCTCATTGGGAAAAGGATGAAAAATGCCCATCTTTGTGTGTTTTGCAACTAATAAATGTCTGCCTTTTGCCCCTGCCAGCTGCAATCACCAATAAAATGTTGTTCCATATGTTTTTTTTTTTGTATATCGTCATAAACCATCATCCATGGATATATTTTATATAATATCCCGCGAGATAATATTGAGGCTATATCGCTCACCCCCTGACTATACACAACCTGGTCCAGAATTGTGTGGTACCCTTTGTAAATATGATCTTTTATTTTTTTTAAAAAATCACAAAAATCCAACCTTTCAATTGGAGAGCAAGAAATTTTAAAAAAGGGAGAACAATATCCATGAAATAAAATGTTGTTGTGTGTTTGTATTTTTGTTTTTTCTCTAAATACACGTTGGACAACAATTACTGGTACCTCTAGAAATCCTTATGGGGTAAAATATATCTGAAATATATTCCCATTCAATATTCACACTTTTGAGCACACCAGCGCGTGATTATGAAGATGAAAATTATCCACCATGGCTTTCCTGTTTCACAGAAATATAAATAGGAGTTAAAACAAACCCCAAGGCCAAATGTAATCACCCATCACAGTGTGAAAAAACAAAGAAATAATAAAATTTTTCTGAATGTTGCAGCAAAAGATAATTGAGCTTCACAAATTAGAAAGTGGCTTTAAGAAAAGAGCTAGAGCAGTGAAAAATTCCCATGTTTCACATCAGGGCAAATAATTAACGCCAATTTCCATCAACAGAAAATGCTTGTGGGACAATATGCCTGGAAGACAGACATGTTGTTCGATATCGTCCTAAGTGCACGGTGAGGAGGAGAGTTTGAGTAGCTTGAAAGACTCTCCAAGGACCACAGCTTGGAGAAAATTTGCAGAAAAAGGTTGGAGTTTGTCGGGGTCAGAAAACCTTTTAAAAAATTATCACACTGAACCTACATCAGCACATGTTGTTTGGGGAGAGTTTCAAGAAAAAAAAAAAATCAAGAAAGAAAATGCTTTCACCAAAAACAAAACTCCAGCATATTCAGTTATCAAACACGACTGGAACTTCAAATGGTGGACTGGCTTCTAATGGTCAGATTTAACTAAAAAATGTGGCGTTTTAGCAGCAAAAACACTCAAAGATGGGTTTGGTGAAACACAGGGATAAAAAGTACCCCCATGTGTACAATGAAATATACTGCTGTATTTTTGAATCTTGTGGGCCTATAATTTCTGATGGAGGTCCCTGGGACATCTTGTTTAGATACATGGCCCATCGTGGATTCTATCAAATACCAACAGATAAAAAAAACAAATCAATAAGTGGGTGACTGACTCTGTTAGAATCTTATAATGGGCCATGTTTAGGTAAAAAATCTTCCAACCAGACAATAATCCAAATACAACCCTTAAAAACAACACACAAAAATGGGTCACTGGGCACAAAAACCAAGCTTCTGCTATGGCCATGTCCAATTCCCTGACCTGCACCTTATAGAAAATGAGTGGTAAACTGAAGAGGAGAAAAAAGCACCGTCGTGGAGTTGGGAAATCTGAAGAGTCTAGAGTGATTCTTGGATGATGAGGAATGGTCTCTGTGATCTCGTCGTTCAAGGTGTTTCTCTAACCTCATCAGATATTATAGGAGAAAAACTCCTCTACTATTTTTTTGGCAAGGAGGTTTCGAAGAATTATTAAAATAAAAGGTACCCTCCATTGTGTCAATGTTGTATTAGAGAAAGGACATTTATTTTCATAATTATATTTCCCCCCATTTTGAATTCTCTAATTCTCCCAATGAAAGGGTTTTATTTTTTTATTTTTTGTGATTTTCTAAAATAATAGATCAAAGGATTAACAATGCAGATTTAATTTTCCACGGGCCTTTTTTTTTGATCATATTTACCAAGGGTACCAACAATTCTGACCACGTGTGTGTTAATTAACATTTATATGGGAACCATGTACAGTATGTTACATATATATGGTAACCAAAATATGACAAATATATTTTGTAATATATATCCCATATATGTATGTATATATCCCGTAATGTATGACTATACATGTGTGTATATATTTAATATATAGTGAATATAATATTGTTCATATCTACTAAATGTATGTGAAAATAAATTTGTACTATATATCTTTTTTTTTGAGACATTCAATTGTGTTTGAACCCATGTGTTTAATAAAAAGGAAGGAATGATCAGTTTCATGTAGTAGTCTACTGTATTGTTTCTGTTCTAAACATATTATTTTATATGTATCAGTATATGGCTATACATGGTTCATGCATATATTGCAGAATATTGAAAAATATAAGACCCCAGAGTCCCAGATATCAAAATATATTATTTCATATATCACATTATATCTTCCAATATATTCACAATATATTTTTTTGTTTTCATAAGGGATTCCTTAGGCAATGAATAGCGATAATACTTTTGGAATAATCAGGTCAGAGTGCATAAAACACTTTAAAAAATCAACTTTACTAATTTATTTTTAATCCACTCTATTTAATATTATTACATTAATTTTTAGAAATGTTGATTATTCAGTTTGTCAATTTTTCTTTTCTTCTGCAGTTGCTGGCTGGCTTCACTGGACCCACAAAACAAAAGTTCAGTTATAAAGAAACCCATGTTTTGGGGTTTTTCGTGCTACCTTTTATACTGCTCATAATGCTGATTCTCAAGCACAGCAATACTGCTGCACTTCTCTTACAAAATCTGCAGGACCAACCCTAACTTAAACAAGTAATACCAGAAAAGCACTATCAATTATCAACCAAAAAATGGATTTATGAGAATATATTTCACCAATATCACACTGTTGCTGTTTTAGATTCACGTTAAAACTCCTCCTCTAAAGAAGATGTTTATGAGTAGTTCTTCTCTGGCAGTGATGCTCAGCCTGTCTTGGGTCACAGGCTACATTTTTGCCGATAACCCAAGAAAGTAATCTAAACTTTATTCTCAGTGTGGGTTTTCGGTCTCTTAAAACACAAAACACGTGGTGTGTGTGTGTGTGTGTGTTGTGTGTGTGTTGTGTGTGTGTGTGTGTGTGTGTGTGTGATGCACATTGCACAGACATGCACTAAAAGCTTATAATGGATTGTTCATGCTTCTTTATTGATTACAAGGTTGCTTTTTTTTTTTTTTTTTTATTTTTTTTTTTTTTTTTTTTTTTTCCATCTCCCAAAGGGTGTTCAGATATATCATTTTTTTTCTCTCTGAGGTATTTTTTTATACTCAAATCCTGCTATTCTTTAACTCTTTTGCATGCACCAGAAATAGGCTTTCACAAAAATCATTTTTTTTTTTCATGGAAAAATAAGATACCAGAAAGCAACAAAATCTACAAATCCACATATCTTGACTCTCCCTGAAAGGCCATCAAAGGTAATAATACATATATCACAATATCTAAACAAATACAATATACAAACCACCCTATCACTTATTAAAACTCTTCTTTTTAGATCTGGCGTAGATCGTTGGTTAGACTGTGGTCTTCACCTCAGGGGGGATAGGTGAAATCAAATGCCTGCCTGAAAAATGAGACCTGCATTAGATTCTAGTGGAAATGGTGTTTTAATTCACACAGCCAGCGCGTCATAGACTCTACTGATCCCATTTTAAACTGAAATATAAATGGTATTTACATCTTTGTGTAATATATTTCTTACCATCAGAATAGCAAAGTTTGCTTTTTAATTTTTTTTTTCGCTGCAAACTGCATGTCCCTGAGGGACTCTCAGTTTTGGTGCAACCCATCAATAATCCAGTCCTGTTTTTTACAGTAACTCCAAAACATGCAGGCAAAGTCATTGAGGGACATTGTCGAATCAGTCTGAAAGTTCAACAATGCATTAATTTATAATCTCCATACTTGTAAGGACTTGTGTCAATGCATTTGATAATGAGGAAAATTTCCTCACAGTATAGTTCTATACACTCTTAAAGGGGTCATGGAATGCAGTTTCACATGTTTATAAAGTTAGTTTTTTAGCTTCACCAAAAAAAAAAGGTTCAATATTTGTAAAAATTATCATTTTCCATCCTCACAGTGGGGGGTGGTGGGGGGGATATAAAAGAAATGTGAAGATGTGAAAGAGGTGTTACCTCTTGCTGTAACAGAAGCAAATGTCCACTGATGTGACTGGCTCTTCTGGGGTCCTGACGTAGCCCATAATGTCACAGGTGGTTGCCTGAAAGTATAAGAGGACACCTACCGAACACATCATCAACTTTTGTTGTCTTCAGGAATCATTTGTTTGACAGTGTGTGTGAAGGCATTATGGAGAAACCATGGCAAGTGAGCATTTTAGAAAGTGTGTTTCCTAAGTGTCCGAGGTTTCTTACACCCCCAGGATACACTCGATCTGTGCATTATGTGTCTTGGTGAGGGAGCATGTGTGTTTCGGTGCTTGAGGGCTCTGAATATGCTTGTTGTGAAAATTACCAATGATAAAGCCCCATTCGTGTTTGTCCCCTCTTCTCGAGGGATGAGGGACAAGCGTCTGCATCTCGTAGTTTGGGTGCCACTGCTGCCAAGGCACAGTGAAGGCTCAGATCGCAGGGTTTGCAGGTCAAGCTTACAGAAAAGTTTTGAGAAGAGTATGGATCTTTTGAAAGTTTCCACTGCAAGCTCTGCACTCGGTGGGTTCCAGATGCTCTTTCTCTCTTGGGTTATCAGGTCCCGCAAATAGCGTTATATTGGTTCATCTAGTAAGCGTTCTCTCCAAAAGTTAGAAGATGCAGCACGAGTTCCCTAGAAAGGGAATGTTCTCAGGTTACTCATGTAACCATGGTTCCCCAAGATGAAACGAGACTCTGCGTCCCCTTCCCATGCCTACGGCTTGCCTGTTTTCATGTCTCCAACAACCAAGTTGGTGACGTGTTCGGCTGGTGTCCACTTATACTTACGGGCACCCGCCTGTAACATCACAGGCTATGTGGGCCAATAGGATTGGAGTTGTTTCACACACGTGCCTCACACAACACCGGTCATACTGGGCGGCAGTACCTAAAGTGTCCGCTAGAGGATGCAGCATCTCGTTCCCTCTTGGGAAACTATGGTTACATGCGTAACCTGAGATGTTCTCTTGCTCTCTGGTTTGTGTGTGTGTGTGTGTTCGTCAAAGAGAGCAGTGATTAAACTGAATGGTTTAACTGTTCTTTAGCAGAGTCACACTGTAAATCTATTATTCAAAGTCTAATTTAAACATTAAAAGAAAAAAAAAAAACTTTTAGGATTTTGAAGCAATGCATTTCTAATCCCATTTCAGCAATGCTTTTCTAAAGCTCAGATCTTTAGGAAGGCTATGCAAAGTTTTTCTTGCTGTTTCTTTACATCCACTGACAGAACAATGCCTGAGTTTGACAGTCTTACTCAACATCTTTATCCAACAGCACATCGCTGTTTTTGATTGATGAACAAACATGAGCTGTTCAGAACATGGATCTTTGATTACATATGGCGATTATGCATGTTAAGAGGTGTCAAATCCGGGCATTTCAGAAGAGTAGAAAAAGGAATATTAATATTTTTAAACTGGCGAGCTAGTTGTGAGTTGTGAATCTTGCAGTATTGTAACCTTGTATATATGTATATACGTAAATATATCAAGAATATTTTGATTCTCCATTTCATGACCCCTTTAAAATTAAAAGTTCTTTATTAGCATTGATGGTTCCATGAAAAATTTTTAACATCAGTGGAACCTTTCCATTCCACAAAAAGTTTATTTATAGTGGAAAAAGGTGGTTCTTTAAGAACTGTTCAACTGAAAGGTTCTTTGGGGAACCAAACATGGTTCCTGAAAATGTAACTTTTATTTTAAAAGAGTGTAGAAAATGGCTTCCTACCAGCAGAACGGCCTGAAAATTTAGGTGAAATGGGATGGTATTGCATACTTTATAATGTTATTACAACCGTGCTGAAAAGCAAGAAGTGTGATGTTGGACTAGCTGCTCAGCGATGGTGTGTGACTGCAAACTGAACCTGATCTATTCCAGAATTTTCTTGAAGATTAGCAGATATCACTCTTCTTTTGGTATCCAGAAAGGGTTGAAAGATTTTTGACTGGAAGAACTGCTCATTATCATAGAGGACAAACCCAATATCTTTATCAACATCTACAGAAAAAGGTATGTATTGGCGGACCACTTTTAGCTGGGACGTATTGCTTAGCTTCTTTGACAAGCTATCCAACAAAGAGAAACTTAAATTGTACCTTTTTTAAGGTGGATGAGACGGGATTCCAGCCGATAGATAAACAGGGCAGGTAAGCAGAGCAAGGCAGGCAGCAGGCAGGTAAGTAGGTTGGTAGTAGCAGAAAAAAGCATGGACTCCAGTAGTCCAACAAACAATTGGTAAGTGGTTGAAAAAATGGTGGTTAAAAAAGGCACAACTTAATATCAAAAATAATGTCCAAATAGTGTTCAATAGTGATTCAATTAATTCAGTATAGATTCTTTAGCGATTCAATAGCGATGTAAAGAACTGTATGCTTAATACGTTCCAACAGCTTCCTATGTTCCTTTTGTTTTAGAAAAGGTGAGAGGCGGCCATCTTTTATATTCAAACGTTCTCACCGACTATCAAACTAAAAGTCCCTACCAAATAAAGGACCCTAATCTAACAAAACATACCCATGCTCCAATAGCACAACAAATTAGATTAACCTAAACTCAAAAATGGCTCCTACATAGCCCCTTATAGCTATTGCAGGAAGCAAGCTATAACTAACTAAAAGTAATTTTCCCAGGAGCCATATATTATTCCCTTAAAACTCATTATGCATTATTCACAAGAATAAATGAGTGCAAAGATTCAGTGTATGCATCTGTATGACAATGTGTGCACGTGCGCAAGTTCATTCAGATCTCACTCAGCTTTAGATTGCTGGCCTTCTACTAGCAAGCAGATCTTACTGATAGGTCTTTCAAGCTGGCTTGTTTTGGTTTGAAGCCGTAAACTGCGGACCAAGCCTTTGGAGTCAGGGAAGGCTTCAGTGACTCTAGCCAGCATCCATGATCCTCTTGGCGCCGTGCTATCGGCTACTAGCACGACGTCTCCTGGACAGAAGTTGCGTCTGACACGAGACCATTTTTGCCGTGTGTTTGCAGAAGAGCGAGATACTCTCGATCCCAGCGTTTCCAAAATAAGTCGGCAATGTACTGGATCTGTCTCCCAACGATGTCTGGTGTAAAGAGCTTCTTTCACGAACAAACCTGGAGGTAGAACAGGCTGCACCTTAAGCTGCAGTATATGATTAGGCGTTAACGGCTCCAAGTCATTTGGGTTATCAGAAACAGTTGTGAGTGGACGGCTATTGAGAATGGCCTCAACCTCACACATTACTGTCTGAAGGCCTTCATCATCCAGATACTGCTGGCTGGTGACTGACCGCAACGTCGTTTTGATCATGCGAATCAACCTCTCCCATATCCCTCCATAATGGGCACCATGGGGAGGATTAAATGTCCATTTCACTCCCTTTTGGAGCAGACTTTTCCAGTTCCATATGCAACTCCTCAGATAGCATCTTCTCCATTCGTACGGCCAAAACTGCAGCAGTGAGCTCCATTCGTGGTGTGGTCATCAGTTTTAAGGGAGCAACTCGGGCCATTTCCCATTATAAAGGTGACGTGGACCTTGTTGCTGCTAGTCAACCTAAGATACGTATCTGTTCCATACCCAAGGTCACTTGCATCACAGAATTGGTGCATCTGTGCTGTTTTGACATCTCCAAAGTTGTTTGGTACAAGACATCAGTTGACCTTGAACTCCCACACTCTTGGAAGATCTTGCCCACCATTGCTTCCAGGCTTGAGAATGGACCTCTGGCAATTCTTCATACCATCCAATGTTCTGCTTGCATAACTCTTGCAAGATGTGTTTTGGTGAAAAGGTGAGAGGTGCAATGAATCCAAGTGGGTCATATATAGAACCGACCATGGACATAATCCCACTTCTGGTGCATGGACGCTCCTTTATGGTCACCTGGAATGTGAAAGTGTCTTCCTTAACACACCATTGCACACCGAGAGCCCTTTCAACTGGCAAATCTTCTATGTCAATGTCAAGATTCTTTATATCCTTGGCCCTCTCAGGCTCTGGAATAGAGACCAATACAGCTCTGTTGTTACTAATCCATTTGGTCAACTTAAAGCCTCCAGTTGCCACAGAGTGATTTCAGCTCTTTACAAAGTCTAATGGCATGGCCCCTCTGTGTCCACCGCCTTTAACAAATCATCCACATAGAAGTTGTTCTTGACTGTGCTAGTTGCATCAGCTGAGAAGCACCCCTTGTTATCCTCAGCTGTCCTCTTTAAAGCATAAATTGCACAGCTAGCTGATGATGTTGCGCCAAAAAGATGTACGATCATCGTGTACTCTTTCAGTGGCTGACTAACGTCCCCATTTGGCCACCAAAGGAAGCGCAAAAAGTTCACATGATGAGATGGGACCTTTACTTGATGGTACATTTTCTCCACATCAGCCATGATAGCGATGTTGTCAAGACGAAAACGGACTAAGACCCCAATTAAGCTGTTTGTAAGATTGGGACCTTGAATGAGTTCGTTGTTCAGTGAGGCACCCTGATAAGCTGCAGAGCAGTCAAATACCACACGCAAGCTCCCCTTCTTTGGGTGAAACACACCATGGTGCGGAATGTACCACACTTTTCCATTTTCCTGCATCAACTGGTCTAGGGGTACAAGTTCAGCATGTCCACATGATAGGATCATTTCCATAAATGCCCTATACTCATTATGAAAGTCACTATTCCTTTGCAACTTTTTTTTTTTAAAGACAATGCTCGTTGCTCTGCCATGTGACGGTTGTTTGGCATCATAGGATTATCCTTCTTGAATGGCAAAGGCAATTGATAATGTCCATCCAAAATTTCAACAGAGCTGTCCATTATCTGCATGAATTTGTGGTCTTCTACCGACATTTGTTTCTTCTCCTCAAAACTCTTTTCTGGGAAATCATGGTTGTATTGCTGAATCAAAAGTTCACTCAGGTTTATCAACAGAAATCCGATGTGCATGAACATATTTCTGACCTTGCTTGTTGATGCATGTATCCTCCATTGTGGATAAGTCCATTCACCCACCCAACCTAGCAGTGTTTTAACCAGCAAAGGGTCCATTACCCTGGCTATTGATAATTCTCCAAGGTTCCATCGATTTGGGTGCGTTAATCCCAATCAGAAGGTCAATCCCAGCATTAATGTTGTGAATATCAACATCTTGAAGATAAGGCCATTTTCGAATATCTTCTTGTCTAGGGATATGTTCCCTGTTGACTGGAATTTCTTGCTGAGTGTAAACTTTGGGTAATTTTATGAATTCCTTTCCTTCCAAGCTACACACTTCCAGGCCCTTGCACTACCAGGCTTTTAACAAGTTTATTTTGCCCCATAGTGCGCAGAAGTATTTGTTGATGTTTCCCATTAGCATTCAAGTTCCTCCTAAGTTGTTCTGTGCAAAAGGTTGCGGAACTCCCTGGGTCAAGGAAAGCGTATGTCTGAACTACATGATTTGAATTACTCATTTTGACTTGAACTGGTATTATTGCAAGTGTACAATGTTTATCACTACAATCAAGTGCCTCTGTTTTCAGTGAAACCAACACCCGCTGCTCACTGCCTTCTTGTCTGAAGGACCTGCATTACTCTGCTCTTTCGATACGTTTTTGAGGTATATGCAAGACAGTGGGATGTAATTTTGAACAGATTGAACAGGTTTGTCTATTTTTGCAAGTCAAACTCATGTGTCCTTTAGCAAGACAACCAAAGCAGACACCTTTAGTCTTTAGCAGCTCAACTCGTGCATTGTGAGACTTCTTCATCAGCTCTTGACATGACACAATCTCATGCTCACCATTACAGGCAGGACAGAGTTTTGATGAACTGTTTTTGGGGCACATTGGATACTTGCATTGTGCTCTCTGGGTTGTTCTTTGGTGCAACTGATACTGTTGTGGCGAAACTGCTCCCTCTGCTCTTCTGAATGGAACTTATTGGCTTGCTACTGTTAGCGGCTGTTTTTGGTGACCTTCTGTTTTGAGGAGCCGTCTTGGAGGTTACCAAAGACTGGGTCTTGTAGAATCCTGGCCTGCCTTTTCCAGGAAGAGGACAGATCAGAAAACGTGCCTCTTGCTCCTGTTCGTTCCCTGATGTCAAAGGCATGTGATCTCCATTTTTCTCGTTCACTTTGTAAGGCACCTTGGAGATTAAAAGCCTCAGGTTTAATGGAAGGTTCAGCTCATCCATGTACCTTAAGGTACGCATTACATACCAGCATCCACAGAGGAAAAAGAGCATAACTGTACAGAGCTTCTCCATTGTCTGATGGGATATTATTCCAATTTAAGGCTTTATCCATATAAGCATTAGTAATTTTAAATCCATCTCCAAAATGAAGTTCCAATAGCCGTTTTGCCTTGCATATCCTCTATCTGCATCCATATGAAGGCAACTTCTGGACCAGTTTCCTTAGGTTGGCCAGAGGTGTATTGCTCAAGGTAATACAGTCTGTCTTGGCTATTGCTGGTGTTTCTCTCTCAATACAGTGTTTCAAATGCCTGGATAAACGGTTTGAAGTTCAGAGGTTCACCGCTAAACATGGGGTAGATGCCTACTTGGAAGGCAATGTCATTTTCTGTTGCTGTGCAGTAAGATCAGCAACAGCACCCAGGTTACTGGTATCTGAGCTTAAATGCGCATGTGGAAAGAAATTACCTGCAGCTGCTTGACTGGTCGGATTCATTTGTAAGGTCTGAACAAGCCTTTGTGACCTCCGTGGTCTTGTATCCTGTGTTAAAACCTTTTGCAATGGTGTTTTAGGAACTGTAGAAATTCTTGCGTATTCCACTGGTGAGGGTTCTGGATGAACATGTTCCTTGGTTTCTGTCATAATTGCTCTCCAGATACACATTCATGCCATTTCCTGGCAACTCTGAAACTTCTGTCGATATGATTTTTAGAGTTCATAGATTCAGCATCAATGCTCTGTAACACTCGCACCTTTGCCACATTAGCTGCAGCCAACTCTGTTTCAAGTTCAACTCTTTCCATTGCATTTTTGCACTTTAATTTTTCCATTTCCAAGGCGTGTTTTTTTCTTCAGTCATTCAGTACTTTGCAATAGAGCTGCCTTTTTCAGCTTCAGCTTTTAAACGTGCGGAAGACACTGACGAAGATTTTGAGGCAACACTGGCACCAGAACGTGAAGGTTCTACTTTACTTGCACGTGCTGCCACAATGGATATACTGTCAAGAGGAGACACCACAATTTGTGATTCATAGCTTTGAGCACTCTTCCACCTTTCTACCTCATTCAAAAAATGTTTCAAAGGTTTGCATCTTTGGTTGGTACCAATCATCGTCACTTTTCTTTTCCTCTTCCTCATACAGCACTTGCACAGATTGATGCACATCTTTAAATTCGTCCAATGCCACATGGAGCTGTTCAGTGCCTGTGTCAACGGCTTCAATATCTCCACCTTTTAATAATTGCTTTAATTCATTCATTCTACGTGTACACACGCCAAGTTTTCCTCTGCGCGTTGCGCAAAGCTCTTTAAGTTTGTCAAAAAACAAAACAAACCACATTTATCAACAACAAAAAAATATATATATTTTTTCTTTTCAAAAAATTAAACACAGCACAGTTATCTTCAACTCAGTTGATTCTCATCTGGCTTCATTTAAGCTGTATATGCATGAACAAAAAATCATGGTCCGCTCCAGTGGCAAATCTAGTAACAAACGATAATGCACTCCAATAGTGAACTTGAAAAGGTAAATTCTCAAAAGATCCAAAACTTTGTCAACTCCAAAGTATCAAAAAAAAAAAACTTTTACGCTTCATTAACAGTTAAACAAATGCTTCCATGGGTTCCAAACAATTCGATTATGAAGCAGTGTAAACGGTTGCAAAGTTCTTTACCTTATGTATTGGCGGACCACTCTCTAGCTGGGACGTATTGCTTAGCTTCTTTGACAAGCTATCCAACACAGAGAAACTTAAATTGTACCTTTTTTAAGGTGGATGAGACGGGATTCCAGCCGATAGATAAACAGGGCAGGTAAGCAGAGCAAGGCAGGCAGCAGGCAGGTAAGCAGAGCAAGGCAGGCAGCAGGCAGGTAAGTAGGTTGGGTAGTAGCAGACAAAGCATGGACTCCAGTAGTCCAACAAACGATTGGTAAGTGGTTGAAAAAATGGTGGTTAAAAAAGGCACAACTTAATATCAAAAATAATGTCCAAATAGTGTTCAATAGTGATTCAATTAATTCAGTATAGATTCTTTAGCAATTCAATAGTGATGTAAAGAACTGTATGCTTAATACGTTCCAACAGCTTCCTATGTTCCTTTTGTTTTTAGAAAGGTGAGAGGCGGCCCATCTTTATATTCAAACGTTCTCACCGACTATCAAACTAAAAGTCCCTACCAAATAAAGGACCCTAATCTAACCAAAACATACCCATGCTCCAATAGCACAACAAATTAGATTAACCTAAACTCAAAAATGGCTCCTACAAGTTAAATAGTCACTATTAAAATATAACTCACAACAGATCATTTTATGTGGAAGAATTACAAAATACAAGAAAAGGAAAAGTAAAGTTGTAGAGTAGAGTCTCAATCCAGCTTTACCTTCACTGAATGTGACATTCATTTGAAGGTCAACTATATGTTTGGAAACTTCAGCCTCTGTTATATGCAGTATAATTCTGCCAGGTAAAAAGGTATCATTCAGCCCTGGAAAGATATATATATATAGATATATATATATATATATATATATATATATATATAAAGTAGTCTTTTAGAAGCATGCTAACATGCTAAAAGGATATTTATAATAGCTTTACTCCAACAGTATATACAGTACACTACACAATTACAAAGTAATCTCGTATGCTCACCAAGTCTGCATTATTTGATCATAAATACAGTAAAATAGTAATATTGTGAAACGTTATTACAATTTAGCTGTTTTCTATTTTTAATATATTTTTAAATTAAAATGTATTCATGTGATAACAAAAACTAAATTTTCAACATTGATACTCCAGTCTTCAGTGTCACAGCATCCTTCAGAATCATTCTAATATGCTGATTTGTTTCTCAAGAAACATTTCTATTTATTATCAATGCTGAAATGGTTTTGCTTCTTAATATTTTTGTACAAACTTCAAACACTTACCTTTAAAAGAGGTTAATTGCACTTGTCGGATTGGCTTTTGTCCCTTCAGCGACTGCACTGCCATTTTTAGTTGCACCAACAATGGATTTGGTTTCTCACGCAGAGAGAGTTTCTGTAGAGTCTGTGTTAGTGATTATGAATTTTGCATATACTATTAGATGGTACTGTCAGTGGCAAATCAGCGAGGGTGAAATATTTGTTACTCAGAAATTGCAGTATGGTCAACAGAAAAGTACATCTCATGACTTGCGTTCAGGAGCTGACTGATTATAGCGACTGCTGATACGGCAATATCCTGCACAATGAAGAAGAAAATGTTATTCAAAAAACAATTGGTGATTGGTATTCAGTATTTACATGACATTACATATAGCGTTCTGTGCTTTACCTGGATTAGTCAAATTATAATATCTGTCTCTTACATGTGAAGTCTCTTACATTGACACTGACTTGCAAATGTTTACACTACATATGGAAATGACAACATGCAAATTATGAAAAAACAATCTGATATACAATTGTACAAACAGAGTGGAGAGAAAAATGAAAAAGACATAAGTAAATAATGACTGCTATATTTTTTAGACTAATCATTTTACATTTAATAATGGTAGTACCCACCCCGTCTGCAACATCACAGACATAAGTAAATAATGACTTGCTATATTTTTTTTTTACTAATCATTTACATTTAAAAATGTTAGTACCCACCCCATCTGCAACATCACAAAGGCTCGCCCCCAATCGGCCTGACAGAGGCGATACAGTGATCAAAACTACACAAACGTTAGTTCAAATGACTTGAAAAATTCACATGCAGTGTCTATGTCCAAAGTGCCAAGGCACTTTGTGAATCTCAAAAAACATAGCCGCCATCAGCATCAAGCACCTTTCAAAAACGGGGTAAACAGAGGCTGATCGGAATGAAACTTGGTGGGACTGTTTTGACTTACAGCCTTAAAAGACTGTGAGAATTTTGAAAGAAATCAGCCACTAGATGGCAATATTGCATCTTTCAAGTGTGTAAATGATTGTATATTGCACGACTTTACACACATACACACAATATTCAAATCATATGATAGATCTCCTTATTCTGAACAACTTTGAATCAAGAACCACTGCTGTCCATCAAATCGTTTTTTAATTATTCAAGATGAAAAAATATTTTTGCGAACTCGTCCTAGGTTTTTTGGACAGCATTTGGAAAGCTATAACTGGGTCCTTTGAAAGCAGATGTGGCCAAGTGTGCCTAAACAAAAAAAACTCATAACTTTATGAAATCAGCTGAGCGCATGAAATGTGACATGCAAAAAGCATACAAACTTTTATGGAGATCGGACCCATAGGTAGCCGTCCCCTGATTAACCATCAAAAAATGCTCCAAACACTGTATTTCTATGGCAAATCACATGATACTGCTTAAAAGTAACTTTTTTGGTTTCCAGCTTGGCCTAGACCTTCACGAAGTTTGTGTGACGTGCCATTGCAAAGAAGCATGCAAACTTTTATGGGATTATCCCATCGCTCTATAACTGTCAAAAAGCTGCAAAAAACTGTATTTTTGTGGCAAATGACCTGAAATGTTTTCACACATACACTTGATTTTCATATAATATGATAGATCTCCTCGTTCTAAACAATTTTGCCTCTTAGACGGCTGCTGATTTGAAAGTCCTGGTCTTACGTGGGAAGTCGTGGCCTAATGGTTAGAGAGTTCGACTCCCAATCGAAGGGTTGTGAGTTCGAGTCCGGGCCGGCAGGAAATTGTGGGTGGGGGGGGAGTGCATGTACAGTTCTCTCTCCACCTTCAATACCATGACTTAGGTGCCCTTGAGCAAGGCATCGAACCCCCAACTGCTCCCCGGGCGCCGCAGCATAAAATGGCTGCCCACTGCTCCGGGTGTGTATTCACAGTGTGTGTGTGTGTTCACTGTTCTGTGTGTGTGCACTTCGGATGGGTTAAATGCAGAGCACGGATTCTGAGTATGGGTCACCATACTTGACTGAATGTATCGTCACTTTCACTTTCACTTTCAACCGTTTCTGACCATCTCTCTATACAAACATTAACACCTCCATAAAACTCCCCTCTGTTAGCTTGTCTGAAGAATATGACTGGACCCCCTGCAGTTTGCTTATCGAGCAAAACAGGTCTGTGGAAGATGCGGTGAACATGGGACTGCACTTTCCTGCAGCATCTGGACAAACTGGGGATTTATGTGAGGATCCTGTTTGTGGACTTCAGTTAGGCATTCAACACAACCATAATCCACAACATGCCTTTAGATCTCTCTGTTCCTAGCTCTATCTGTCAGTGGATCACACAGCTTTCTGACGGATAGGCAGCAGCTAGTGAAACTGTGGAAATTCAGGTCAAACAGCCACACGGCCATACAGCATGGCGCCCCCATCAGGGATGTGTGCTCTCCCCATGCTGCTCGTATCCCTCCTGTTCTGGTATGGATGTGAGGATGATGGGGTGCTGGTGGCTAAGTTCTGTTTTTCTTTGGGAGTAGCTCCAGAAACATAGATTTAAAAAATAATTTTTTAAAAAAAATTAAAAAGTTAAGTGAAATCAAGAATGACTGATTATATGTTACAATCATAGGCATATACTACATACCCATGCATTAATGGCATCTAGGGTCAAACTACAATTGAGAAGGTTTGGAGGATCAAATGAGTGAGTAGCCATATTACAGAGGACTGATATATTGTATATTACTGCATATTATGATGAAAAAGGAAAGTTTTTTAATAGAGAGACAAGTGCCATTTGTTGTTCTGGTGGACATCTCTCTACGGAAGGAAGCAAACTGGTCTAGGACAGTTTTGGAAAGTTGAATTTGCTAGTGTGTGTGGGCTTTTGTTAGGGCAGAAATTTTCTGTAAGAAACGAAAAAAAAAAAAAAAAAAACCAACCTTGAGACCTTTTACAAGATTATTCAGTTTGCATATTCCAGAGACAGGTGCGGTATTTTCAATAGGTATTACAAATGCAGAATGCAGGTCCCGCTGTAAGATACCCTTGTTTTTCACACACCAGACTCGGCACGTCACTGTTGTGTACAGGGTAGCTGAATGTTTTACTGATACTTTAGTTGGGTGTGTGTGGTGGTGCTCTCTGTATTAAGACACCAAGTTCTTTCTCAAAAGCCAGCTGTTACAGACAGATACAAAATAGGGGCATCACAAACAAGTATGGAACCGACCTTTTAGTCTGCTAAAATCTGGGCCAGCTTGCAAAACTTATATTTCATCCAAAGAAACTGACTGCTTAGAACAGGAAAACACAGTCTGATGACTAAAGCCCCCGTTCACATCGGCAACAATTTTTAACCGATTTTAAAGTGAAATTAAGCGAGAGGAGTTATCCGGCTCCTCCCTCTAGAGGAGGGGAATTGCTCCGTTAGAGGCGCAATTTTTCTCAGCCAACTGTATGTTTATGGGAAATTTTTCATTAGTTAATATATTATTTATAAAAAAAAGTCTGATCAGTCTGAAAAGATATAGCGAACAAACTAACCCAACTGCGCATTCCTATGTGTGTAATAAGCAAAGTGTATGCGTGTTATTCACCCACCTATAGGCGCATATATTATATATATGATATATATATATATATATTATATATGACAATATATATATATATATATATACTATATATATATATACAGGGGTACGGAAAGTATCAGGACCCCCTTAAATTTTTCACTCTTGTTTTATTGCAGCCATTTGCTAAAATCATTTAAAAAAATTTTTTTTTCCTCATTGATGTACACAGAGCACCCCATAATTGACAGGAAAAACACAGAATTGTTGACAGTTTTTGCAGATTTATTAAAAAAGAAAAACTGAAATAATCACATGGTCCTAAGTATTCCCCCCCAGATCCTTGCTGTGACACTCATATATTTAACTCTAGTGCTGTCCATTTCTTCTACCTTATCATCCTTGAGATGGTTCTACACCTTCATTTGAGTCCAGCTGTGTTTTGATTATACTGATTGGACTTAATTAGGAAAGCCACACTCTGTCCACGATATAAGACCTTACAGCTCACAGTGGCATGTCAGAGCAAATGAGAATCATGAGGTCAAGGAACTGGCTGACCCAGAGCCTCAGAGACAGAATTGTGGCAAGGCACAGATCCTGGCCAAGGTTAAAAAAAAAATTCTGCTGCACTTAAGGTTCCTAAGAGCACAGTAGCCTCCATAATCCTTAAATGGAAAGACGTTTGGGATGACCGGAACCCTTCCTAGAGCTGGCCGTCCGGCCAAACTGAGCTATCGGGGGAGAAGAGCCTTGGTGAGAAGAGAGGTAAAGAAGAACCCAAAGATCACTGTGGCTGAGCTCCAGAGATGCAGTCGGGAGATGGGAGAAAGTTGGTAGAAAGTCAACCATCACTGCAGCCCTCCACCAGTCGGGGCTTTATGGCAGAGTGGTCCGACGGAAGCCTTGGGTCTACTCAGTGCAAAGACACATGAAAAAAAACACCCTGAAGGACTCCAAGATGGTGAGAAATATAGATTCTCTGGTCTGATGAGACCAAGATAGAACTGTGTTGGCCTTAATTCTAAGGGCGGAAGGAGGTATGGTGTGAGGAAAACCAGGCACTGCTCATCACCTGATCCAAATACAGTCCCAAACAGTGAAGCATGGTGGTGGCAGCATCAATGCTGTGGGGTGTTTTTCAAGCTGCAGGGACAGGATGAACTGGTTGAAATCGAGGGAAAGATGAATGCGGGCCAAGTACAGGGATATCCTGGACGAAAACCACCATCTCCAGAGTGCTCAGGACCTCAGACTGGGCTGAAGGTTCACCTTCCAACAAGAAAATGACCCTAAAAACACACAGCTAAAATAAACGAAGAAGAGTGGCTTCCACAACAACTCCGTGACTGTTCTTGAATGGCCCAGCCAGAGCCCTGACTTAAACCCAATTGAGCATCTCTGGAGAGATCTGAAAATGGCTGTCCACCCAACGTTTGACCATCCCAACTGACAGAACTGGAGAGGATCTGCACGGAGGAATGAAATGGCAGAGGATCCCCAAATCCAGGTGTGAAAATACTAAATACTGAGCAAAGGGTCTGAATACTTAGGACCATGTGATATTTCAGATTTTTCTTTTTTAAAAAATCTGCAAAAAATGTCCAACAATTCTGTGTTTTTCTGTCAATATGGGGTGCTGTGTGTACATTAATGAGGAAAAAAAAAAAAAAAAGAACGTAAATGATTTTAGCAAATGGCTTCAATTATAACCAAGAGTGTTTGTTTTATGAATATAGTATATAATTTTTCCCCATAACAAACTGGACAGAAAATATGGCATTGTGTTGTAAGAGGCTGGTTTATGACTTCTGCTAGTTTAAAACAAGCATTAAAGAAATATGACATATTGAAGATTAAAATAATAGCAAATTTGTCTCACTTTTTAATTACCACTAAAAACTGAGATCAAAAACTACCTTCAGTAAGAAAGGTTACGTAGGTTACATAAATGTTCAATGATATTTTACAAAGATTTTTTTTTTTTTTTTTTTTTGAAGTTATGGCACACTTTTTTCCCCATATAATGGTTATATGGCAGCTAGTAAATGCAATGGTATGGTAAAGAGATAAACACATACACAGGAAGTGTCTTGTGGTACTGTTACAAACTACTCCTCGATAACGCACACAAAAATCTACACTTACAAAAGAGAAACACATAACCTGACAATTTTTACATTATAATAATGACACAATTATTGTTTAAAATATACTTTTATTATTATACCAGTATATACTCAACTTTATTGACATGTTGATTTATTCTTGAAGGACATTTTTTTAAGAAAATACCCATTTTCTACTTCAAATTTTAAAAATAGTTACATTTCAGTTTTCTTTTGTAACTATTTGAGGAAGTTACTAGCACTTTCTGAGTGAAAAATAATGGCCTGAGTTTACAAAATTGATCCGTACACCAAAGTTTTACCCTTACCTGAGGTAAAGATTAAGAGCAGAAGAGAGTAGTCCATTTCACACGTATTGGATATGACATTTATAAAACTAACTACTAACTAACTATCTGCTCCTGTCTGGTTTATAAAGCAGAGGCAGGATGGATCATTGCGGGAGGATTTTATCAGTCAATCAGTCTATCAAAAAACAGCCATCCATTTACAATCAAAATAATGTTAATGAGAAATTAAAAAAGACAAAAGCACTGCACAATAATTAAAGTTCAAGTATATTTGTATAGTGCTTTTTTTACAATACATCTCGTGTGCAAAGCAACTTTACAGAAAATTAAGTTTCTACAATATTTAGTAGTAGCTTATCTGTGGTGTGACTGACAGTTTATGTGCATATGGCAGGAAATGTATGGAAAAATCAAATTAAGATATAATCAGACAGAAAATGAACACTATTAATCAAAGCAATTTTTATATGATGCAATCAAAAATTATAGCAAAATTCTGTAGTTCATTCTGTAATATTGTTTCAGGGTTAGCATCATTCTGAGGTCCTCTGAGGGGTTGGCGTCATCAGTTGTGTAAATCCTAATGTAAATCCCGTGGCAAAACAGAGAAACAAATAGAGTATGCAAAATATAGTATATTGCATATTACTCTGTGTTATTCAACACAGCACTACATACATATTTTAAGAACAGAAGTGTTTTAAGAAACAAACAGTCTTTACGATAATGACAAAGCACATGACAAGATTTCATCTGCAGAATGGAGAAAAGTGGCTGTGAAAACCTGAAAGTGAATGAAAGGGACCACTGAACATTAGAAGGTAGTAAGGTCAAACAACAAAGAACTACTGCAAGTTAAAGTGACAGGAAAAACCTCAATATCCGCTTTAAAGATAATGGTTCAACAAAACCGACCACAGAGAACCTAACAAAGCCAACATCAATATAAGATCTGCAACTGCTAAAACTTTAATCACAGTGCTAACAATGCTGAAAAGGTGTCATGATCAAAAACCTGGAACAGTTGGAGCACCAAGATGAAACTTCAAACACATCTGCCCTGGCCAGACAAATCACCTAGCTTTAATATTTATCAAACCACGTGTGGACAGTTTTTACAGAGGATTTTTGCTAAAAGCAACTGTAGACATGATTCTACTGTATAGACAACATTTAATTGGAAACTATTTCAGAAGTTTGAATCTGTCTTGTTCTGGGTTCCTTCTTCCTGGTTACCTAGTACTTCTTTATATGTAGTAACAGTTTTATTTATCATCCTGAAGAAACCTTTTTTATGCTGAAATCTGAAGTGAATTGGTTTTAGAGTTTAGGATTTGTTATTCCTGCTTTTGTCCAAAGATTCTTCTGTTGAACACAAAAGAAGATATTTTGGTGAATGTTGATAACCAAAGAGTTGCTGGTAGCCATTGACTTCCATATAAAAAAATAAAAAGAAGTACAACAGAAGTAAGAAACTGATACAGGTTTGGAACAGCATGAGGGTAAGTAAATGATGACATAGGTTTCATTTTTTGGTGTACGATTCTCTTACTTCTTCCTTATAGACACCTGCTTTGTTAAAGGATCTTGTTCTATGTTTGAAGGGCTGGGTTTGTCCTGTTACTCCTGTGTTGTTCTCTTGTGCCTTTCTTGTGGCAGACTTTATTTTCCTTTTAAAAAAAATACTGTTTAGATCTTAGATTAGATTAGAATCTTGCACTCTTGCCTTTTGTGGAAAGTGGCCTACCCGTGGACAATGTGTAAATATGTAACAGACATGTACTTGTTAAACTGTAGTTACAAATCTATTGTTTCACATTGGCTGAGAACCTTGAGAGCCATAAAAGAGTAATAAATTAAACAAACCACATACAATTCCAGATAATGTTTTTATTTTTTATTTTTTGTTTTCTATTTCTATTAATTCTTACTATTATCTTATTTTTTTTTTTTTTTTTTTATGGGTACAATGTAAATTTAAATCCATATATATGTAAAGCAAAGTCCAATAAAAAAAATAAAGACTAAGTAAAGGTTAAAGGACTGTCTGCATTGAATATCTGAAATTTCCATCAACTTTACTTTTACAATTATGCGTATATGAGACTATGCATTTTAATATTAAATTAAATTAAATTAAATTAAAATTAAATTAAAATAAAATGTCACCAGACAAATGGTTTTTCATTCACTAACATATGCAGCCAGTAAGTAGTTAAGTAGTAGTTTACAATAAAAATAAATATAATAATAAAAGGGACATTGTGTCATGACATTGTTATGTTGGTCCTGCACTTGAGTTTATGTTTGTCCTTATTTTTTAAGGCTCCCCCTTTGATTCAGTCTTAGATTCCAGTTTATTAAGAGTCCTTGTCATTAGAAAAAGAATGCAGTGTGAGTGAATAAATGAAAATCTGAACACCCTTGAAGGACAGAAAACAGAAACTGTCATAGTGGTCCAGTCAACTAATCACATTCAATGGCCAAGACAGATATGCCCTAATATCTAAAAACATCAGCTTGAATAAAATCTAACCAAAAATGTTCTGAATATGAAATAGCATACTTACTATCAGTTTAGCAAAAATAATGATAAGTATTGTGTAATTAATGCACCTGTGTCGTGTTTTTGCAGAGACAGGAAAAAGACCACACTGAGAAGAGAATGATTGTTAAGTGTTTTGTCATTGCGTGATGAGCACCAAAGTAACCAACGATCCAGGGAGCCAAAACCGAGCAAGCACCACAGCCAGAGAGAAACTACTCAAAATCCATTCTATCTTATAGGAGTCCCTCGTGATGCTAAGAAGAACAAACATGAACATCATTTAAATAATTATAGAAAGGATATTTTTTTTTTTTTTTTTTTTTTTTTAGGGAAAAATATTACTTATTACAGAAACTGGCAATGTTGTTTTGCAACTCTTAGAAGTAAACCTCAGATATGGACACATGAAAGATTCAAACTAATTTTAAACCAAAAACTGATTATATTGTAGTTAAAGGAATGTTCTTAAAAGCATCAATTAAGTTTACATTACCCTTGAAAACTTTGTTTAAAACATGGACCATTTGTTCACGGTTCAGTTACAATACCTCTTGAGAGTTGTGGGATTCGCACAGCAGATGGTTTGAGGAGAAGTAGCCAAGCAGAGATGTGTTACAAAACACAGACCGCTAGACGTGGAGCAAGACAACCCCAACCACACATCGGCACCGCTAGGATTGCAAAACTTCCTGCCTTGTCCAGAGAACGCCACAAGCCAACAACACCTACCACAAATAAGAAGAGAAATAAAGACTGAGGAACAAACTGGGGAATTGTGCAAGTAATGTTCTGCATTAAAAATATTTTGTTTGAACCTACTATGGAAAAAAAAAATGCTAATACTATTTTGTGCGCATCATATCCACTGTACTTCCCCTGGATCGCACACGGCTACAGACAAACAGAGTCTATTGCCTCATGGCAAAACTTCTAGGAAATTCCTATCAGATAATGACAAAATAGACATTTGAAGAAGTCTTTAAGCTGTTTATGAGTTAGAATAGAATTAATGTAAAAACTGACCATATTACAGACATCTATCAAGATTGGTTTGTACAACAGCAGATGCTTTTAAAGATTCGTTAACAGACACGTGCAGACGTTTACTAGGTGCTATCTGGGAAAGAGTTTTTCCCATTTTCTGAAGTTATTCTTCTCGTTATTTACCTCTAGTGGCTAAAGAAGTGGAATTTCGCAGATTCAAAGGAAATAATAGGCTCACTTCTGCTGGTGTGAAAATATAAGATGGATTTATTAAAGCGAAAAGAAGACGATTTTTCACTTACACACCCTCTGGCGATATGTCACGAAACTAACCTAGGGGTACTAAAGCTTGTTAGGTGGTTGGAGACAGTGAGATTGAAGACAATAACATCAAGGCACAGACTAGAACATATTATATATGAATGTGATTTTTTCAGAATTATTTGATTCCCTCATATCTTTATCATTTTAAAGTTAATCTTTATAATAAAAATAAATTAATACTAGTTAAATACCATCTTCAGCTAACTCTCAAAAAGAATATCCATTTCCATGCGTACTTTATAATGTGTGAATCCTAAATCCCATATAAGCATTTAAAATTGTTGTTTATTTACTGTTATGATGTAGATATTAACGTAAATAGTATAGAATTTTTTAATATTAACATACTATAACATGTTTGTAATCAGATCAGTCAGAATTTTACTATTAGATATAAACTATTTAATCCCATATATTCTTTATTTTAACAATGGTATGCAAACAGAATCAAACTGTCATGACTTTTTAATATCGGTTGTGTTTTAAATGTACCCCAGCCAACTGTCATGGCGATGGTGCGGAAAGCTCGCGGGGCGGACCGTTGAGGCATTATATAATGAGGAAAAACACATGAGCCGCATACAGGATGTTCCAGGCAAACGTGGCCAGCAGGAAGTACTGCAACAGAGCTGTGATTGCTGCTGCTACAAGGACCCTGATCAATATTCTCCTGCAAATCGGAAGACAAGAGAAAACATTCTGCTCCCTAAAACAGATGCCTTTGAGCTTTGACCGGATGTTTGATCCCAAAAAAGAAGAGCTAGGTAGTAGGTGGTCATGCACAAAACAGATGTTCACTAAGAGCAGAGTGGAGTTAGTTGGCTCTTCTCTGTTTCATGTAGAGTTTATCGACACAAGAAAGAAAAAAAGAAGAGGATTAATAAATAATACAATAAATACACTTTATTTTGACCTGTTACACAAACACGTTCTGTAGACTTACTATTAGTTTGGTGGACCTTACTGTTAATACAATAGAAATACATGATTTACAAGAAATTTAGGCAAACAAAATCATTCTATTTTGTCTGCTTTACCAGTAAAAATATTCTTGATGCACCAATAATAATTCTGGGTATCCATATGCTGAAAGTATTAGCTTTTATGGTGAATTTAGTGAATACAGACAGATGATAAATAATAACATTCTATACTCTTTTGTTCAAATAAATAAAAAAAAACACAAAAAATGAAATAATTTTAAATGTTGGCTAAAGGTTAAATTATGCATCATAACATTGATTGTACAGTATGAAACTTTAAACATTCATTGCTTTACTAAAGATTACATTTAACAGTGTGTAAAAATATATTTTTAAAGGAATGAATGTTTAAATTATCAAATTATAAGATATGGCCCCAATATATCGGATATCCTCTAAAATAAAAATAAAATAATAAAATAAAATAACTAGACTATAGATCGTATTATTTGAATTGTATGATTTCATTTATTTGATCATATACTATTGGCAAAAATTCCTTTTAAGAGCACACATCTCACGAACGAATTGCTAGAAGTTATGTTTAAAAAATATTAATAAATAAAGTATGGAGAACTTTAAGTATTTCAATATATTCTATGTAAACAAATTAGCCATTGGTTTCTAAATACATTTACCATGATTAAGAATGTGTCAATTTTTTTTTAACTGGAAACATAAGACAAAAAAATACTGATAAGCAACAGGCTATTTTCCTCAGTGATGGTAAAACCATGGTATTTCTTTGAAGTAGACGAAGTTACCCTAAACTATTGCAACATATGAATTATGGTCATTTCAATAGTATGAATCAAAGTAGGCTGCCCCGTATTAAGAAAAAAAAAATTTAATTTTCGATTATGCCCTTGACATTGTAATTGCAGATTATTAATTATGATGATGTTTTGAATAGCGTTAAACCACAGTTTGTGAAGGGACTGGATGCCATATTTTTATATGAAAATAAACAGCCTGAGAGCTGAAAAAGATACTCAAACTGAAAAAACTTTTGCTTGCTTTCTGTTAGTATTAACGGGTAGTTCCCCAAAAATGAAAATAGGCTGCATTTTACTCACCCCGAGGCATCTCGGTGTATTTGACTTCTTCTGTTCAGACGAATCCAGTCGGAG